>NC_071260.1:33613172-33628172 GCF_023375685.1 Ictalurus furcatus | reverse complement strand
TGCTTATTTCTGTTTATTACTTTTTATTATTGTTTATTAATGTTTATTACTGTTTATTATTGTTTATTACGGTTTATTACTGTTCATTACGGTTTATTAATGTTTATTAATGTTTATTATTGTTCATTGCAGTTTATTATAGTTTATTACTGTTTATTACTGTTTAGTTATAACTACTAAATACTGTTCAGTTCAGTAGTTCACTGTAACGGAAATTTTATTTTGTCTCAGCTAGTACCGCTAGTTCAAGTTACAACTTTTGAATTTCATAATATTTCTGTATTTCTTTATGTTTACTCCAGGTTTGTTAGGATTTTCAGAACTATTTAGTTCATTGAAAGTCAGAGTAAAAGTTAAATCTGAATCAACTTATAGTGTTATACTGTATATTTGGTCATTTGGGCACTTCAACGATCTGCTCGCAAGTGTTAGCCATTGCTTCACCAGTCAGCTTTGGTTGGGTAAGCTTGTCTTTCTGATCACCGTTTATATGATTTAAAGACGTACATTCACTCTGATATGAAGAAGATTTTCCAATGCGAACAAAAGATCATTTTCTTGAGCATTATCCACACTTTGGTCCTCTAGTTAATCTGTGGACGATGCACTTCGAGGCCAAACACAGCTTCTTCAAGAAAGTTGTAAATGACACACATAACTGCAAGCTTTTCATCGACCCAGTCATCTTCCTCATTGGCGTGTAGGTCAGATCAGTGGGAAAGTAGATTTCCAATTCCAACATTCTCCCTCGATTTGAAACTAAAACTTATTACTAAAACGTATTGGGGAGTTTAAAAAAATGGACTGAATGACATGAAGAATAGATTGTTCTCTGATGTCTTCTTCTATATACTCCAATTTCAAAGATCATTCTCATAATTTGGTTCCTTCAGTACCTCTGTATTGCAATCAGTTTTACCTTTTCAGTACAGAAACATGCTTATAATGTTAAAATGGTTCAGATAAATATACTTGGCCCAAAACTTAATAGGCTTTAGAAAGCAATGCAA
Organism: Ictalurus furcatus; assembly: GCF_023375685.1. Classification (NCBI taxonomy): domain Eukaryota; kingdom Metazoa; phylum Chordata; class Actinopteri; order Siluriformes; family Ictaluridae; genus Ictalurus; species Ictalurus furcatus. The sequence continues at coordinate 33,627,162 of NC_071260.1, read as the reverse complement.
TTTTTTTTAAAAACCCCCGCAAACATTACATCTCTAAAATCTATTCTAAATCTGAAGACGAGGTTGTCACGGACAGCGTGGCAGACTTTACCAGTGTCTTTTCTCTCCAAACCCTTTTGTCCAAACAAGAAAATGTTTTTCTTATAATGCTTTGAAATAAACACAGGAAGTTAAAAACAGGAAATGTTTTTTGTTAATATGCGGTGCACTTTAGGCAATTAATTTTACTCATCAGGTATTAACTTCAGTGCAAAAAAACAACAACATTTTTTTCCTTTTTTCTTTTTTTTATTGTGTATTTTGAAGCCTCAGAGTATAGTGTTAATGAAAAATTTATACCCATGAAGATTAATAGCCTAATCCATTTTTTGTTTTTATGTTTGGTGAACTAAATGAACTTGGCCACTTAAAAGTTGATTGACATGTGAAGGCCATATTGTTTACAAATGTCAATGTTTCTGATAGTTTTTGAGGTTTCCACTATTGTCAGTAGTTTCACATCAATAATTTTGTGACGATTTTGCAAAAAATCCAAGGACCAGGTCATTAAAATAGGTTGTGCATACTATGTGAATTAGCTCAAAATCCAAGTGGGTGGAGCAAAATAGTTATTTCTGAGTTTTTGCTTAGAAGATCCCAAGGACTCACTGGGGGGGGGATTCTTTGTAGGATTTACAGTTCATGAGATATGGACCAAAACATAAAACCATAAAACCTTGTGTTATTGCACCACCATCAAGCCTATGTCCCTTTGCGTGTCTGAGTCGTGCACCTTTCCTCCAAATTTTGTGTTTTTTCCAATGCTTGTGGTCTTTGCAATCCATACTGTTTAGCGGAGAATAATAATAATAATAATAATAATAATAATAATAATAATAATAATAAGTAGAAAATCATAAAAAAAAAGGTTCCAGCACCTTTGGTGCTTGGACCCCTAAATTTATCATTGGATGGAAAATTAGCTAAATATCAAACATCTAAGTGGCACAACTATATAATTTTTTTTTTTTTTTTACTTTTTACAGTGCTATCCAGATCTTTTGATGTTATACAGTATGAAAACTCTGTACTAAACATAATATGTCACTTCAGTGTTCGGCAATGATCATCTGTTGTGTTAAATATATCTAAGTGCTGCTACAGATGATGGGTAACACTCAGCGTAATGTTATTTAATACTTGAGCACTTTTTGTCCCGTGTTGGGAGATATGTGTTTGGACTAATGAAGTCTTTAATGTTTTAAAAACCTGAGTAGTACTGGAGCAGTTTTGGAGATGTTCAGTATATTTCCAAAATAAATTCCTCAAGTAGTTTTTCACCAGATGAATTTTATTATTATACTTTTAACTCTAGTGAATTATTACTACAGTAAGAGTTTGCACTTTTACTCAAGCCAGCGTCTTACTCTTTCCTCCACTGGGTTCGGTGCCCTGCGTTACTTTACCTTATATTTATCATATTTATCCGCCTTTTTGTCCACCCTTGGTTTTGTCCCGTTTCCAATCGTTGCACACTTCAGTTAGGCAGAAAGTGGCCAGGTAATACATGTGGGACTTATAAGTACCATTAATAACGCGGGGTCTTAATTGCACCGGTGTGGATTATGCGTGCCACGCTTTACCCACACACAATGAACCGGGTTCTGGCAAAGTGCACTTAATACCAGTTCCAACGGAATTGCTATTGTCTTAGCGAAAAGATGTATTGATGAAATGCTCATGCTGAGCTGTGGAGTGTCTGTAGTCTTTGAAGCCAATGACAATAGATAATTTTCCCTCGCTAATAGCATTTCAAAGCAATGATGCAGATGAAGGTGATGCGGAATCTACACGACAAACCATTTTTCGTTGTCATGCTAACATGAGAAGTGCATTATCCGTTTTTTGCTAATGGCTCTTATTTATGGATTTACGGAGTGTAATGTGTTGGATGAGGGGAAACATAATCGCGGCCACTTCGTGTTCATTTGGAAACGGGATGGGATTAAAAAATAGTACTGAAACAAAACGACGGCTTCACATGGCACTCGCTGCAGCTCCTCTATCGTGATCTTTTGATTGTATAGCTAATTATACCGCTAAGTGTCAGATCCACACAGGGGCAGAGGCTATGAAAAGCTACTCACTGAACTGCTAAGAAGCTAAACAGGTCCCGTGTACAGTAGATGCTGTAACTTAACTATTGCAGTTCTTTCAGAAATTGGAAAAAGTTAGTTGCTCTTGTTTTTGTACAAAGCAACTGTGTGAGATCAGATCCGTGGTCTCTCAAGCAAGGCGACACCCCAAAGTGCGATCTTGCACTCATATTGGGAGTCCGGTGCAAATGGACATTTACTAAATGTCGAAATGCTCTAGAGGGCAGCATTCTACTTGGAAAGAGAATGTAATATATGTCGAGTGCTTAGTGATGCGTGTGCGATGTATAGAATAATGCACTTCATATTGAAGATCAGCTTCATTTTATTCGTTTTAGAACTTAGTGTGAAATTCACAGCGTATGACATGCCATGAAACTGTTTACACAGTTCCTAATGCTGTTCGGTTTATTTACACCATTTCTACAGTACACTGAATTCTGATTGGTGGTGATTCGTTTTCTAGAACAGCAGCTGATTATTTTGTCTCATTACATTCAAAAGAAATAAACGAGAAAAAAAGACTGTTTTTTTGGGGACTGAATGTTTATAGCTGCTATAATGTAAGTGATAACAGGAAAAGGAACTTGTTTTGTGGATGTTCCTATACATCCATATATAAAAAGAATTAAAAGCATGAAGCGTCATTCTTTAATAAAGTAAAAAATAAAAGTAATTGCTATGGACTGAGTGGAATCAACTCGTCTTCCTGTAACAGCACAACCCGAGTGTTTTATTCCTGACTCACTGCACACTAATGAGGTGTTGTAAAATCAGATAATTAAACTATTAACTGAATCTCCAGGATACTAAATTATTAGATGTTGTCATGCTGCGTAGTCTGGGTCATGCTCAATTAGAGATGGAAATTAGGACAACAAAAATGACCTGGAACTCTCCCCCTCCTCCACCAGTACATTTTAAATAGGCTCCTTAAACCGGCTCCTCACTAGCTCACAGTGCATTATGGGTAATAGAATAGACATGGTCTCTCAACCATTTTGAATGGATTTGTAAAATAGCTGACGTTCCACTAAGAACAATAAGCATTTCGTACTCAAATCTCTAGAGAAGGTGAAGCCATGTTAAAATAATCATATTCTAAAAAAAATCTTAGTAATTTTAGCTTAGCCTTGCTCGCGCCCTCTCCTGTAGCAGCTTCGTGATTAGAGTATTAGCATAATGCTAAGCGTAGCGGAGGCGTGATAAGTTACAAAGTTACGCCTAAGGCGGGAAAATCGTTGTAAGAGCGTTTTAAGGCGTTCAGAGACTCAGAGACGCACTGCTCAAGGATGAGTGCATAAAAAGTAGTGTGTGTGTGTGTGTGTGTGTGTGTGTGTGTGTGTGTGGGCATTGGGACACAACGAGAACATGCTAATTCAAAAACATAACACTAAGCCAAATAAGAGGAACATGGCAAAACACACACACACACACACACACAGGCTTTCAAAGAAAGGAAAATATGCGTATGCGGGGATGAAAATGTGAAGAAGGAAAAAAAAGAAGAAAAAGAAGACTAAATGATTTCTAGGATGCAATTTAATTTCCCGACAGCGAGCGATTAAATTTTTTTTTTCCAGAGATGCGTTTTCCGCACGTATGTAAAAATGCAAAAACACTCGGACAATGGTGCAGAGGAGAAAGCCTCTCTTATCGGAACGGCTTTCCGCACAGTTGCTCCATTTGAAATGCATTTAATTGCAAATAAAGAGAGAAAGAAAAAAACTAGGAGGATGAAGGAGAGAGATGGAAATAACAAGCGGCGCTTCTTGTCTGTCAGAGAGAGAGAGCGAGAGAGAGAGCGAGAGAGAGAGCGAGAAAGAGAGAGAGAGAGAGAAAGAGAGAGAGAGGGGGGGGGTATATTCATATGTGAAGAGGACAATAAGAGCAAGTGAGCGTGCTTGGAATCCCTCTCTCTCTCTTTCTCTCATTCTCTCTATCCTTGTCCCTCAGTGTCTAACTGTATCTCTGTGTCTTTATTACACATTAATTACGTATTAAAGTGTGCAAATCGGGTCCTTTAATTAAGCTGCAGCGAGCTGTTTATGCACTCATCTGTACTCTCATGCTCCTGGGTTTGCCACCTGCTCTTGTCTGCTCAAGCTAACTGTGTGTAGGGACCTTTGAGGTTCCTGGTCTTTGACTTTCTTTCACAACCCCACTGAGTCGGTCTGGTTACAAAAGGCTTCAGTGCACAATGTGGATCCAGCAGAAGTGTAGCAAATATTTACTTCAGTCTGTGAACAACAAAAACTCCTGGGCGCTTGCATCCAACAACTCCAGCTACAATGGATATCAGTGGTTGAGGAAGTGGTGCGAGTCGGATGAAGCACCGCCCCTTAGATAAAGCCCGGTCTCTGTTACTCAACCCGCATGTGCAGGACTAATGCTATCTACATGCCCACATTGCACTTCTGGAAAGTTATGACAGCTAGCCTGGCTTTTTGATTCAGTCGTTCATTCGTCATCGGTAACTGCTTTATCCTGGTCCGGGGCCACGGTGAATGCGGAGATTATCCCAGGAACATGGGTGCAAGGCAGGAATATACTCTGAATATGATGCCAGTGCATTGGGTAGTGGTGGCTCAATGGTTAAGGCTCTGGGTTACTGATCAGAAGGTTCGGGCCTCGATCAAGGCTCTTAACCCTCGCTGCTCCAGGGACGTCATATCACGGCTGACCCTGTGCTCTGGGATATGTGGAAAAAAGAATTTCACTGTGCTCTAATGTAAATGTGATAAATAAAGCGTTGTTCTTCCAATTTAGAGGAGTTTTTCCACCAACCACTTTTAAAGATGTGGAAGAAAACCCTAAAAATCTCAGAGGAAACCCTTGCAGAACCAGGGAGAACATGGGAGAACTTGCTTGACCAACTGTCCCTTTAACAGGTTTATTGTACTTCCTGTTTTTTTTTTTGTTTGTTTGTTTTTTTAAAACAACCATTGATTGCAAGAGAGAACTGATATACTGCTGAAAGTCAATTGGCTGAAATTTATTTTAAAAACTAAACTAAACAGTGCGTAAATTTTCCATAAACTCAGTGCAACTCTACTACAGATCCAAGCACTGAAGCTCGTGCTACTGTAGACATGTTTAATAAGAGAAAAAGATTTGTACAACCCCCCAACCCCCACAATCCACTGGAAGTATTTAATAAGAAATGCCTCTGCATCTGACATAAACTGTGTGATGCACCGTAAACACGTTGCCTGATACCGTTCCCCCACAAAGCCATGTTCACCCTCTGTCACTTCCTGATATGGAGGAATATGTAAATTAATCCCTGCTACTTTGGTAAAGTATTTGCCCCTTTGTGTTAACAACTGCTGCAGACTTTTTTGGTGGCGGTGTGGGAGGCTAGTGGGGGAGGGGTAAAAAGATATATTTGATATGGGGCGCCTGTGGATCAGGTGGTAGAGCGGGTTGTCCACTTACCGATTCCCGGCCCACATGACTCCACATGCCGAGGTGTCCTTGGGCAAGACACTGAACCCCAAGTTGCTCCCCATGGCAAGTTAGCGCCTTGCATGGCAGATCTGCTACCATTGGTGTGTGAGTGTGTGTGTGTGTGTGTGTGTGAATGGGTGAATGAGACACAGTGTAAAGCGCTTTGGATAAAAGCGCTATATACATGCGCCATTTACCTTTTATATGTCAATTCTGACTATACTTGCCTTTACGTTGATATCCACTTCCTCTTGTGTCTTCTGAACATGAGTGGGGCTGAAAATTTCAACTGTTCCCTGGATTTGAGAGAAAACATCCAGACACTGTGAATATCTTATGATGCCACATGGTATAATCACTGCCCCACACTGACGGAGGAGATACTTAACTCCATCCATCCGTTTTCTGTACCACTTATCCTACACAGCGTCGTGAGTAGCCTGGAGCCTGGACCAGGGAAAACGGGGCACCCTGGACAAGGTGCCAACCCATCGCAGGGCTCGATGAGGCACACAGGGCACACACACCACAGACAATTTGGAAACACCGAAGCCTACAGTGCATATCTTTGGACTGGGGGAGGAAACCGGAGTACCCGGAGGAAACCCCTGATCCACCGGGAGAACATGCAAACTCCACGCACACAGGGCAGAGTCGGGAATCAAACCCCCAACCAAGAAGAGCAAGGAAATGTAGAGTCAGACATTTCAGTAGACTTCATTACTGACCCTGCGGCATGTCGGGGATCGTCTTGTAGCGCTGCTCAAACTACCATCAGCCATGGAAACTACAGACTGAAACAGTCTCTTCATGAGGTGTACAGTTGCATCCCTGAAAGGTCTTCTGCAGCCGGCTTTACATTATAACAACATCAAGTAGAAAATATCAGCTCTTGTTTTACTATTACTGCTGCAACAGTCAACAGGAGCTGAGCTGCTTCATGCCCCTGGTGCAGATTCACACCAAATTTCCTCCTTCATTTACAGGATTAACCTTGTTTTAATGTGTCCTAGACTCAGCTCCTGTCTTTCTGGTGGTCTGCTGACCTGTAAGAGGTGCCTGCAGTAGATGCCTGGATAGGTGAAGAAACATCTTATGCAGCACATGTGAGCCTTCAACTTACAGTGAGGAGACAGAAATAAATCCACAGATACTTCCTGGATGAAATGCATTCGTTTTAAAGTCAACTACATTCAGTTCTGTCCTGATCGTGGGCATGGTGTCATGGTGGATCTGGAGCACTGGGTGCAAGGCAGGGACACACCAGTCCACACACACACACACACACACTTTTTTAAGTCAAAGTTGACCTTGAACTGCAATTGCAAATCCATGTTAGAATGAAAAAGTGCTGCAATATTGAAGTAAAAATAAGCATTTAAGCACCGTGTCATTTCCTGTTAATTAAAATGCTTATATATTAAATAGTTTTTACGCAGTGAATAGTGGTTACACTTCTGCAAATCAGATCAATTTGTTGTATTTAGTCATGTCATGTATTTAGCATTTAGTCATTGCATTTACTCATTAAATTACATTTATAAAATAAATTTTAAATAAGTTTTTTTAAGATATATAAATGGAAAAAAAGTTATTTTAATCCACACACTGTAAACATGATTTTATAAAAAAACAGTTACATAAGGAGTGTATGAGTATGTATAATGTGTGTTTATAATAACATTATAATGTATGAGTGTGTATAATGTGTGTAAAGGTGAGTGTGTGTGTGTGTATTGTATATAAGGAGTGTATGAGTGTGTATAATGTGTGTAAAGGTGAGTGTGTGTGTGTGTGTGTGTATTGTATATAAGGAGTGTATGAGTGTGTATAATGTGTTTAAAGGTGAGTGTGTGTGTGTGTGTGTGTGTATTGTATATAAGGAGTGTATGAGTGTGTATAATGTGTGTAAAGGTGAGTGTGTGTGTGTGTGTGTGTGTGTGTGTGTATTGTATATAAGGAGTGTATGAGTGTGTATAATGTGAGTAAAGGTGAGTGTGTGTGTGTGTGTGTATTGTATATAAGGAGTGTATGAGTGTGTATAATGTGTGTAAAGGTGAGTGTGTGTGTGTGTGTGTGTGTGTGTGTATTGTATATAAGGAGTGTATGAGTGTGTATAATGTGTGTAAAGGTGAGTGTGTGTGTGTGTGTGTGTGTGTGTGTGTGTGTGTATGTGTGTGTGTGTTGTATGTAAGGAGTGTATGAGTGTGTATAATGTGTGTAAAGGTGTGTGTGTGTGTGTGTGTGTATTGTATATAAGGAGTGTATGAGTGTGTATAATGTGTGTAAAGGTGTGTGTGTGTGTGTGTGTGTGTATTGTATATAAGGAGTGCATGAGTGTGTATAATGTGTGTAAAGGTGAGTGTGTGTGTGTGTGTGTATTGTATATAAGGAGTGTATGAGTGTGTATAATGTGTGTAAAGGTGACTGTGTGTGTGTGTGTGTGTGTGTGTGTATTGTATATGAGTGTGTATAATGTGTGTAAAGGTGAGTGTGTGTGTGTGTGTGTGTGTGTGTGTGTGTATTGTATATAAGGAGTGTATGAGTGTGTATAATGTGTGTAAAGGTGAGTGTGTGTGTGTGTGTGTGTGTATTGTATATAAGGAGTGTATGAGTGTGTATAATGTGTGTAAAGGTGAGTGTGTGTGTGTGTGTGTATGAGTGTGTATAATGTGTGTAAAGGTGAGTGTGTGCGTGTGTGTGTATTGTATATAAGGAGTGTATGAGTGTGTATAATGTGTGTAAAGGTGTGTGTGTGTGTGTGTGTGTGTATTGTATATAAGGAGTGTATGAGTGTGTATAATGTGTGTAAAGGTGAGTGTGTGTGTGTGTGTGTGTGTGTGTGTGTATTGTATATAAGGAGTGTATGAGTGTGTATAATGTGTGTAAAGGTGTGTGTGTGTGTGTGTGTGTGTGTGTGTGTGTTGTATATAAGGAGTGTATGAGTGTGTATAATGTGTGTAAAGGTGTGTGTGTGTGTGTGTGTGTGTGTATTGTATATAAGGAGTGTATGAGTGTGTATAATGTGTGTAAAGGTGTGTGTGTGTGTGTGTGTGTATTGTATATAAGGAGTGTATGAGTGTGTATAATGTGTGTAAAGGTGAGTGTGTGTGTGTGTGTGTGTGTGTATTGTATATAAGGAGTGTATAAGTGTGTATAATGTGTGTAAAGGTGAGTGTGTGTGTGTGTGTGTGTGTGTGTTGTATATAAGTAGTGTATGAGTGTGTATAATGTGTGTAAAGGTGAGTGTGTGTGTGTGTGTGTATTGTATATAAGGAGTGTATAAGTGTGTATAATGTGTGTAAAGGTGAGTGTGTGTGTGTGTGTGTGTGTGTGTGTATTGTATATAAGGAGTGTATGAGTGTGTATAATGTGTGTAAAGGTGAGTGTGTGTGTGTGTATTGTATATAAGGAGTGTATGAGTGTGTATAATGTGTGTAAAGGTGAGTGTGTGTGTGTGTGTATTGTATATAAGGAGTGTATGAGTGTGTGTAATGTGTGTAAAGGTGAGTGTGTGTGTGTGTGTGTGTGTGTGTGTGTGTGTATTGTATATAAGGAGTGTATGAGTGTGTATAATGTGTGTAAAGGTGTGTGTGTGTGTGTGTGTGTGTGTATGTGTGTGTGTGTTGTATGTAAGGAGTGTATGAGTGTGTATAATGTGTGTAAAGGTGTGTGTGTGTGTGTGTGTGTGTGTGTATTGTATATAAGGAGTGTATGAGTGTGTATAATGTGTGTAAAGGTGTGTGTGTGTGTGTGTGTGTGTGTATTGTATATAAGGAGTGTATGAGTGTGTATAATGTGTGTAAAGGTGAGTGTGTGTGTGTGTGTGTATTGTATATAAGGAGTGTATGAGTGTGTATAATGTGTGTAAAGGTGAGTGTGTGTGTGTGTGTATTGTATATAAGGAGTGTATGAGTGTGTATAATGTGTGTAAAGGTGAGTGTGTGTGTATTGTATATAAGGAGTGTATGAGTGTGTATAATGTGTGTAAAGGTGAGTGTGTGTGTGTGTGTATTGTATATAAGGAGTGTATGAGTGTGTATAATGTGTGTAAAGGTGAGTGTGTGTGTGTGTGTGTGTGTGTGTGTGTGTGTGTGTTGTATATAAGTAGTGTATGAGTGTGTATAATGTGTGTAAAGGTGTGTGTGTGTGTGTGTGTGTGTATTGTATATAAGGAGTGTATGAGTGTGTATAATGTGTGTAAAGGTGAGTGTGTGTGTGTGTGTGTGTATTGTATATAAGGAGTGTATGAGTGTGTATAATGTGTGTAAAGGTGAGTGTGTGTGTGTGTGTGTGTGTGTGTATTGTATATAAGGAGTGTATGAGTGTACATAATGTGTGTAAAGGTGAGTGTGTGTGTGTGTGTGTGTATTGTATATAAGGAGTGTATGAGTGTGTATAATGTGTGTAAAGGTGAGTGTGTGTGTGTGTGTGTGTGTGTGTATTGTATATAAGGAGTGTATGAGTGTGTATAATGTGAGTAAAGGTGAGTGTGTGTGTGTGTGTGTATTGTATATAAGGAGTGTATGAGTGTGTATAATGTGTGTAAAGGTGAGTGTGTGTGTGTGTGTGTGTGTGTATGTGTGTGTGTGTTGTATGTAAGGAGTGTATGAGTGTGTATAATGTGTGTAAAGGTGTGTGTGTGTGTGTGTGTGTGTGTGTATTGTATATAAGGAGTGTATGAGTGTGTATAATGTGTGTAAAGGTGTGTGTGTGTGTGTGTGTGTGTGTGTATTGTATATAAGGAGTGTATGAGTGTGTATAATGTGTGTAAAGGTGAGTGTGTGTGTGTGTGTGTATTGTATATAAGGAGTGTATGAGTGTGTATAATGTGTGTAAAGGTGAGTGTGTGTGTGTGTGTATTGTATATAAGGAGTGTATGAGTGTGTATAATGTGTGTAAAGGTGAGTGTGTGTGTATTGTATATAAGGAGTGTATGAGTGTGTATAATGTGTGTAAAGGTGAGTGTGTGTGTGTGTGTATTGTATATAAGGAGTGTATGAGTGTGTATAATGTGTGTAAAGGTGAGTGTGTGTGTGTGTGTGTGTGTGTGTGTGTGTGTATTGTATATAAGTAGTGTATGAGTGTGTATAATGTGTGTAAAGGTGTGTGTGTGTGTGTGTGTGTGTGTATTGTATATAAGGAGTGTATGAGTGTGTATAATGTGTGTAAAGGTGAGTGTGTGTGTGTGTGTGTGTATTGTATATAAGGAGTGTATGAGTGTGTATAATGTGTGTAAAGGTGAGTGTGTGTGTGTGTGTGTGTGTGTATTGTATATAAGGAGTGTATGAGTGTACATAATGTGTGTAAAGGTGAGTGTGTGTGTGTGTGTGTGTGTGTATTGTATATAAGGAGTGTATGAGTGTGTATAATGTGTGTAAAGGTGAGTGTGTGTGTGTGTGTGTGTGTGTGTATTGTATATAAGGAGTGTATGAGTGTGTATAATGTGAGTAAAGGTGAGTGTGTGTGTGTGTGTGTATTGTATATAAGGAGTGTATGAGTGTGTATAATGTGTGTAAAGGTGAGTGTGTGTGTGTGTGTGTGTGTGTATGTGTGTGTGTGTTGTATGTAAGGAGTGTATGAGTGTGTATAATGTGTGTAAAGGTGTGTGTGTGTGTGTGTGTGTATTGTATATAAGGAGTGTATGAGTGTGTATAATGTGTGTAAAGGTGTGTGTGTGTGTGTGTGTGTGTGTGTGTATTGTATATAAGGAGTGTATGAGTGTGTATAATGTGTGTAAAGGTGAGTGTGTGTGTGTGTGTGTGTGTGTATTGTATATAAGGAGTGTATGAGTGTGTATAATGTGTGTAAAGGTGACTGTGTGTGTGTGTGTGTGTGTGTGTATTGTATATGAGTGTGTATAATGTGTGTAAAGGTGAGTGTGTGTGTGTGTGTGTGTGTGTGTGTATTGTATATAAGGAGTGTATGAGTGTGTATAATGTGTGTAAAGGTGAATGTGTGTGTGTGTGTGTGTGTATTGTATATAAGGAGTGTATGAGTGTGTATAATGTGTGTAAAGGTGAGTGTGTGTGTGTGTGTGTATGAGTGTGTATAATGTGTGTAAAGGTGAGTGTGTGCGTGTGTGTGTATTGTATATAAGGAGTGTATGAGTATGTATAATGTGTGTAAAGGTGTGTGTGTGTGTGTGTGTATTGTATATAAGGAGTGTATGAGTGTGTATAATGTGTGTAAAGGTGAGTGTGTGTGTGTGTGTGTGTGTGTGTGTGTGTATTGTATATAAGGAGTGTATGAGTGTGTATAATGTGTGTAAAGGTGTGTGTGTGTGTGTATTGTATATAAGGAGTGTATGAGTGTGTATAATGTGTGTAAAGGTGTGTGTGTGTGTGTGTGTGTGTGTGTGTATTGTATATAAGGAGTGTATGAGTGTGTATAATGTGTGTAAAGGTGAGTGTGTGTGTGTGTGTGTGTGTGTGTATTGTATATAAGGAGTGTATGAGTGTGTATAATGTGAGTAAAGGTGAGTGTGTGTGTGTGTGTGTGTATTGTATATAAGGAGTGTATGAGTGTGTATAATGTGTGTAAAGGTGAGTGTGTGTGTGTGTGTGTGTGTGTGTGTATGTGTGTGTGTGTTGTATGTAAGGAGTGTATGAGTGTGTATAATGTGTGTAAAGGTGTGTGTGTGTGTGTGTGTGTATTGTATATAAGGAGTGTATGAGTGTGTATAATGTGTGTAAAGGTGTGTGTGTGTGTGTGTGTGTGTGTGTATTGTATATAAGGAGTGTATGAGTGTGTATAATGTGTGTAAAGGTGAGTGTGTGTGTGTGTGTGTGTGTGTATTGTATATAAGGAGTGTATGAGTGTGTATAATGTGTGTAAAGGTGACTGTGTGTGTGTGTGTGTGTATTGTATATGAGTGTGTATAATGTGTGTAAAGGTGAGTGTGTGTGTGTGTGTGTGTGTGTGTGTATTGTATATAAGGAGTGTATGAGTGTGTATAATGTGTGTAAAGGTGAGTGTGTGTGTGTGTGTGTGTGTATTGTATATAAGGAGTGTATGAGTGTGTATACTGTGTGTAAAGGTGAGTGTGTGTGTGTGTGTGTATGAGTGTGTATAATGTGTGTAAAGGTGAGTGTGTGCGTGTGTGTGTATTGTATATAAGGAGTGTATGAGTGTGTATAATGTGTGTAAAGGTGTGTGTGTGTGTGTGTGTGTATTGTATATAAGGAGTGTATGAGTGTGTATAATGTGTGTAAAGGTGAGTGTGTGTGTGTGTGTGTGTGTGTGTGTGTATTGTATATAAGGAGTGTATGAGTGTGTATAATGTGTGTAAAGGTGTGTGTGTGTGTGTGTGTGTGTATTGTATATAAGGAGTGTATGAGTGTGTATAATGTGTGTAAAGGTGTGTGTGTGTGTGTGTGTGTATTGTATATAAGGAGTGTATGAGTGTGTATAATGTGTGTAAAGGTGTGTGTGTGTGTGTGTGTGTATTGTATATAAGGAGTGTATGAGTGTGTATAATGTGTGTAAAGGTGAGTGTGTGTGTGTGTGTGTATTGTATATAAGGAGTGTATAAGTGTGTATAATGTGTGTAAAGGTGAGTGTGTGTGTGTGTGTGTGTGTGTGTGTGTGTATTGTATATAAGGAGTGTATGAGTGTGTATAATGTGTGTAAAGGTGAGTGTGTGTGTGTGTGTGTGTATTGTATATAAGGAGTGTATAAGTGTGTATAATGTGTGTAAAGGTGAGTGTGTGTGTGTGTGTGTGTATTGTATATAAGGAGTGTATGAGTGTGTATAATGTGTGTAAAGGTGAGTGTGTGTGTGTGTGTGTGTATTGTATATAAGGAGTGTATAAGTGTGTATAATGTGTGTAAAGGTGAGTGTGTGTGTGTGTGTGTGTGTGTGTATTGTATATAAGGAGTGTATGAGTGTGTATAATGTGTGTAAAGGTGAGTGTGTGTGTGTGTATTGTATATAAGGAGTGTATGAGTGTGTGTAATGTGTGTAAAGGTGAGTGTGTGTGTGTGTGTGTGTGTGTGTGTGTGTGTGTGTATTGTATATAAGGAGTGTATGAGTGTGTATAATGTGAGTAAAGGTGAGTGTGTGTGTGTGTGTGTGTGTGTGTGTGTGTATTGTATATAAGGAGTGTATGAGTGTGTATAATGTGTGTAAAGGTGAGTGTGTGTGTGTGTGTGTATGTGTGTGTGTGTTGTATGTAAGGAGTGTATGAGTGTGTATAATGTGAGTAAAGGTGAGTGTGTGTGTGTGTGTGTGTGTGTGTGTGTGTATTGTATATAAGGAGTGTATGAGTGTGTATAATGTGTGTAAAGGTGAGTGTGTGTGTGTGTGTGTATGTGTGTGTGTGTTGTATGTAAGGAGTGTATGAGTGTGTATAATGTGTGTAAAGGTGAGTGTGTGTGTGTGTGTGTATGTGTGTGTGTGTTGT
>NC_071260.1:33578172-33608172 GCF_023375685.1 Ictalurus furcatus | reverse complement strand
TCCTCCTGCGAGCAAATAGAGCTGAGAGATACATACACACCGTACAGTGTGTAAGCACCCGCTTAAAATTGGTGCTGCAGGTCACACCAAACACTCTCTCTCTCTCTCTCTCTCACACACACACACACACACACACACACTCTCTCTCTCTCTCTCTCTCTCTCACACACACACACACACACACACACACACACACTCTCTCTCTCTCTCTCTCACACACACACATACTGAACACACTGAACACTGAACACTGAACTGTGCTGAAGTGCAGAAATTCAGAGACGACGATGATGATGATGATGTAAAATCTTTTATACTACGTTTTACTTAAAGAATCGAATACCTTGAATTTATTTGAATATTAATTTGGAATAAATTTAGCATGAAAGTTATACTTCCTCCACGCAAACAAACATTCACATTCTTATTGCTCGAATACACCTAACCATATTATTGCACCTAGTGGTCAAAAATGAGAACTGCAACCAGCACTAATAGAGGCCCATTGGGGCAGGACTCAAGTTTCCCCACAGGATGAGAAGGAGGAGGACGGGCAGCGGACAGGACAGTTAATGACAGGGTTGCCAGGTTGGTCTAGCTTTCAAATACTCCGCAGCGTTTATAGCAAATAATCTGAATTAAAGTTTCTGCAAACAAAGGTAAGTGCAGACAGTGCGTGTATTAAATGTATTATGTTTTTAAAGTGAGTAAATGTCTACAAGCAAGTTCAATTATAATAGTAATTTAGTTTTATTTTTTTTTTAGTGATCGAATGCATAAGTTTTAACAATTTACATGAAAGTAACTTTTTGGGGATTTATTACACAAAACTGATTGACAGCGTATAAGCAATTCAATGTGTAGCTACGATTTATTGCGTAAAAATAAACATTTTAACGAATAAAAGCGTAAAATTGATGCATTATTTGATTGAGTCGGAACCAGTGTGACATATGTAACGTGCAGCTTGAACACTGTGTGTGTCGTGCTGCTTCAGGAAAATAAATAACGACGGGGTGATGTGACAAAGTGGAGCTACGGATACTTTTCCAATTATTATGTTTTATTCCTGTTATATCACAGCAATTTTTCCAACAATTTGTAATTTATTTAATTCATTCATTTATTATTAATGCACCTTTTAAAAAAACATTTATAGTTGTGGAACATCCAAGAAACAAGCTGCTTCCTGTTCTCACTTACTGTACGTTAAAGCAGCTGTAAGCATTCTGTCCCTCAGCGACCTTCCTTTTATTCTCTCTGGGACAGAAATAATGCCAAGTGCAAACATGTCAAAGACACGGGAGATTTAAAACTGAGGAAATGCGTGAGTCTTGTGTTTACGCATATTTTTTTGTGCAGCACATTTGACACGTATTTGTGTATTGTGGGGAAAACGTGAACGTCTGATATTAATGTTGATCCGTTCACTTCGGTTAAAGAGAAGATGCTTGAGATTGTTCTCATTTTGTTTTATTCCTCTTTCTCACCTTCAGTTGTTTTTTTTTTGTCACACCCATTCATACTCATTTTTGTCTACTTTACAGTAAACAGGCAGTCATCAGATCTTTCTGGTTATCTGGATCATAAACAGATGGATGATGGAAAGTCAGCAAAATAAAAATAAAATGAAGTGAAGCGCAGAACCCGATCTCGTGCGGTTAGATCTCAACTGGCCATTTTGATTCAATTCTAATAAACCTTTTCACATCAAACTTGTGCTGATATAATAATAATAATAATAATAATAATAATAATAATAATAATTTAATAATAGTGTAATTAGTGATTTTAAAATAATGTACAATGTGAAAGTACAGATAAACATTAATATTAATTAATACATTTATACTATATTTATTGAAACATTTCTCTCTCTCTCTCTCTGTGTGTGTGTGTGTGTGTGTGTGTGTGTGTGTGTGTCTCACACACTGTTTCTTTTCTTTCTCCCCGTCCTGACATTTTTTTATTGTATGTCATGCACCTTTCTTTCCCTCCATACATCTCTCATTTTGCCCCGTTTCAATGAAGAGGAAACACACACACACACACACACACACACAGCTATTCAAAAGCCGTTTAGTTCGCTCTTTTCACCGATTGTCCTGCTTTTCTGATGCTAATCGTCCGTGTTAAATATCTTTTTGTCCTCCCTCTTTCACTCCCTCTCTTCTCCTCGCCGTTCGTTTATCCACCTCTTTTTTTTCTTTTTTTTTTAAAGTTTCTTTTTTTTTTTTTTTTATTTACGCTCTTTTTTTGCTCATGTATTTTTTATTACGTTGTGTTTTCCCCCCGTCTTTAGGAGGCCATTCAGACGCGTCCAGCTGGACCGGGCCGAAAGAAAAAAACGGGAGAAAAGAGTGAAAAGAGACGCGGCCCGAGTGCACAATGCTAACAGTTTTCCAAATAGGCGGCTTTTCAGCGAGTGCACTTCAGCACACAAAAAGAGCGACTGTCTGAACCAGAGGGAAAGAAAGAAAGAAAGAAAGAAAGAAAGAAAGAAAGAAAGAAAGAAAGAAGGGGAAAGTTTTTCAGGTTTGAATTCCCTACTCTCTCTATAACTGGTAGAAGAAAACAAGTAAAAACATTAAACTGCTGTGTGAAAAACAACAACAACGACAGACAGACAGACAGACAGATAGATAGATAGATAGATAGATGAATTCCCTAGCATCTCTAGCTAGTCGGGAAAAAAAAATGGAGGTAGAGAAGAGAAAGGGAACGTAAAATGAGAACCATTACGCTGTTGTGACTGAAGTGTGTATAATTTCACTCAAACACATACAGTGGGATTTTTCTCGAGGAAAAGAAAGTCAGTTTGGAAAAATTCAAATAATTGAGGGCCTAAATAAAATATGATGAATAAAATAAGTAAACAAACAAACAAACAAATAAATACATGGATCCTGACTAACACACACACACACACACACACACACACACACTGATGGTTATACAGCAGGAAGTGGCCTTTAAAAAACAGTGATCAAGTGTGCAACTATGAGATATCAAAGGGTTCATCACACACACACACACACACACACACACACACACACACACACACAAGTACAATTTTTTTCCAGTCATTTTCTTTCTGCCTGGTTCCAAATCAAAGCCCTTCCCTGTTCAGGCAGCCTAAGAAAGGTTTCACTTTCCTGCAGCTCCTTTAAAAAAAATCTCGATCTGAATCACGATAAACTTTTTTTTTTGGTTAAAAAAAACCAAACAAAAAAAAAAAAAACCCAAAACAAAAGAGTCCTTTCTTTCTTTTATTCCGGATCCCTTACACACTCCACCTGGAGCGGGAGGAGGGAGAAAAAGGGGACTTGGAAGAGTGTGTAGTGTTCACTACGGAGCAAGAAGTGCGCTTTATTACTACACACACACACACACACACACACACACACAGTTAGTCACATTCTCATAGCGTGTGTGTCTGTGTGTGTGTCTATGTGTGTGTGTGTGTGTGTGTGTGTGTGTGTGTGTGTACGTTCCTTCAAATGGAAGTATTTTCACAATACAATAAATATTAAGCACAGCATTTAAAAAAAAAAAAATCATCACACACACACATGTAAATATTTAAACAAAACAAAAGTAATGGTAAAACAGATTATATAGAAATTAAAAATATCTTTTTTAACACTTTTTTGTCTGTTAAATTATGTAAAAACTGTAAAAGTTTTAAAAGTCTGATTGTGTTTAGCGGCGGCGATATTTTACACATTTCAGCCGTACACTGTAACACACACACACACACACACACACGCACACACACACACATTTATATACATGTTTTAGTGCTGATTCCTTTTTCGTGTCCATTTCGCACTCTTTCAGCTTTTCTCTGCACAACGTCCATAGAAATATTCCTAAACGCACGTTTACAGAAACGAAAAATAAAATCCGTTGTTATGTCCCATGATTTTTAGAACCCATACGAAACGTTACGATGTGTCTCGTTTGAGAAGAGCAGGTCCTTACAGAACAGCAGAAAGTCCTTCCTGTGAACACTCACACGCTTAGATCGGATTCTACAGTGTACCTTCATCAGACGTGCTAAATCGGTGCAAAATATCCACGTATCAAGTAAACACACACACACACACACACACACACACACACACACATATGTACAGACTTCTTATTCAGATACATATTTTACGCTCCATTTAACCCCTTTACACCACAGTGCTGTCGAATTCTGGATTCTGATTGGACGTTAGGTGTTGATGAATATTTATGCAATGTTTATGGAAGGAGTCTCCAGTGTCAGCGCTTTGTAACAATCAGAGGTGTTTACACTTCATCGCGGTTGCTGTGTTTTTAGCATTTTTTTGTCTTATTAACTCGACCGCTTGTAACATTAGTGAGACTCGCTATTCAGTATTTCAGTATTAAATGTAACAATAAACGGATAAAAAGTGTGACGTGTTGTTCGTTAATAAATGAGAGACTGTAATTGGGAAATTGCTGTGGTGTAAGAGGAATAAAACGCCTGGGGTTGTGCTTTATTATTTTGAAGTACTTCATGCACACATTTAAACACTTTAAACATTTCTACATTTTCTTGCCTCATAGATAAAAAAAATTTACACACATTTCTTGAAGGTGTGTATCATCCATTAGTCAAAAGTAAATGTCCTTTTTTGATTGTTTGTTTGTTTGTTTGTTTTATAGTGCTCTACACAGACACACACACATTTACTCCTCACATTCTCCATCGTGACTTCACGATTCTGCTGTTCGTCTCATAACGCAGTGGCGTAGGCGTGATACGGCTCGATCGGTGCTTTGCCGACGCCAGGCAGCAGGATGTACGCCAACGGTGTTGAAAACGATGACGAAGACGACGTAGATGATGATGACGATGTCGTCGACGACGAAGGCCACGCGCTGCAGCTGCACGGCATCAGAAAGGCCGGATTGTGTGCGCTCGTGTGCGCGTGGACTCCTGAAAAAGGCGGGAAACCCAGCGGCGATGGGTACGGGAACGACGGCATTGCTGGAGGGAGAGGAGGTGGAGGAGGTGGAGGTGGAGAGAAGTCAGCCATCTTGGATCCAAAATCCAAAAAGGAGTATGGGTTGGCGCAGAGTGACGGTGCGAACAGGATCCTTGCTCTGTCCGAGGTGCGCAATAAGGAGTCGGCGGAAGGTTTTAGCGTTTCCGCTTCCGCGTGCATGCCGTACGGCAGAGCCAGCGCAAACTTCTCCTTCTTGGCGAGAGTCTTCGGTTTCCGTCTTGGCCGGTATTTGTAGTCGGGGTGCTCCTTCATGTGCAGCGCGCGCAGTCGCTTGGCCTCGTCGATGAATGGACGCTTCTCGGAGTCGGTTAGCAGCTTCCACTCGGCGCCGAGACGCTTACTGATCTCAGAGTTGTGCATCTTCGGGTTCTCTTGTGCCATCTGCCGGCGCTGGGCTCGAGACCAGACCATGAAGGCGTTCATCGGGCGTTTCACGTGGTCCGAAGACTTTGACATGACGGAGAAAATGTTCGGTATCACTTTGCCAACGTTAGATTGTTTTTCTTTCTTTCAGAAAGTATTTCAAAACAAGCGTGCTTAAAAGATTGGACACTGATCACATGATCACAGAAAAAGCAAACTGTCCTTCTCATAAGCCTGCAAAGGTTTAAAATCGGACAATAAATCTGAGTCAGTTAGGGTTAGGGTTAGGGTTATTAAAATATTATTATTTTTGTTGTTGTTGTTAAACTGGAGCCATTTATAGCTGAACGAGTTATCACTGACGATTAACGGAACAAACCGTAAACGTGTTCATCAGAGGCATGACACGATCCAACATGGTGATAATAATAATGAACATAAACAATGAAAGTCGTGATCAAGTCAAATGATTGAAGAATCCTTTCCACCAGATGAAAATGTGTTGGAATTTGTTTATGAAGTGAGACCTTGAATCACCTCCGGGGAAAGAAGAATAATAAATTAATCCAAAACGTGAACGTTAGGCGCAGCAGGTGATTCTAAGTTCACTGACGAACCTTAAACTTGTTCACTGGATACTTTACACGATCCGGCGTGATGATAACAAAGAGAAAAAAAAAACCTCGTCTGTACAAAGTCTCTTATTGTTCATTTTGGTAACACAAAGCGTGAGTCAATCAGAGCTCGAGTCACTGCAGTTCACTTCCTTCAGTGTGCATCGAGGTCAGTTTCTCAGAGTCTTCACGCTCAGCTCCACTTTACACTGGAGGGAGAAGGAAAAGGTAGAGAGAGGAAGAAAAAAAAAGATCGTTAAAGATTGTATTGATCTGTTAAAGACAACGTTGGTTCATTAAATACTTTACTGAGTCATTACAAAGCACTGAATCGGTAAAGTCTGTTTGAATCATTTAAGAATTTAATGATTCATGAATTAAAATGTGAAGACTGTAGCAAATCAAATACTTGTTTAACTCCAAGTCACTAAAAGAGTCAAATAGCTTTTAAAGACTATTTTTAAAGAGTTTAGTGATTCATTAAAGGCCGTATTGACTCATTACAGATTGCAGTTTGACATTTGACTCATTTGATATTAGATATTTATTCTGTTGAATTGTTTAACGGAATATAGACTACACAATATAGTAAAGTCTATTTTACCTCAAAAGAAAGATTGAGCCTTTAAAAAATTGTACTGATTCATTACGGAACATATTGACTCATTAATACGATACGACTCGGTAAATATCGTATTGTTCTTGAAATTCATAAACACAGTTAGTAGCTTCTTTAAACCGAATCAAACACGAAGATAATGACGACTAGACCGACGCTGAAGACAAAAGCACATGGAACATGAAAAGTTTTGTGCGTCACTATGGCACTTGGTTAACAGAAATTCTTTACGAGCTGTTTAGACTCGAAACATATTTATTAAAGTAAATCAATTAAAGTTATTTAATATTCCATAATGAAATATTTCTAGAATCATTTAAAAATATACAAAATCAGACGCATTGAACATGATGATAGCAATTAAAAAGAGTCTACAATAATAAACTTACAGGATAAATTTTGTAAATAATAATAATAATAATAATAATAATAATAATAATAATAATAATAATAATAAATGAAGTGATTCTGAGGATACTTACAAAATCATGAACATGTTCATCAGACGTTTTCAGCGTGATGGTGATAAAAAGTAAAAAAGATTTAAAAATCACTTGCATGACCGTCGTCCAGAAAAAAGAGATGATAGTAATAAAAAAACCCCCAAATATCTGTTTAATGTCCTTAAAAAGTAAGAAGCTTTGAGAACCTGATGTCCTGAGAGAAAATGAAAGGACTAAAATAATCAGCAACAAAGCCAATATATATATATATATATATATAATAAATTTTTCAAAAGTGTCTAAATTCTTCCAGGTAAGGAAAAATCCACAAAGTTTTCTTTTTGTTTGTTTAAAAATGAAAACAGATCCGAGGTTAAATCCGTCACATTGTTTTTTAAGTTAGAAGAAGGGAAAGAAGGAAGAAGTACGTCTTTGCTCTGTGTGAGTGTGAGTGACTGAGTATGTCTCCGGCATAGTGACTTTACAGACACTGAGTGCAGCAATCTGAGAGCTCAGTGTGTGTGTGTGTGTGTGTGTGTGTGTGTGTGTGTGTTTGTGTGTGTGTGTCAGGTAGAGGGAAAAAAAGGGGGATGGAGATCATGCGCACACACCCCCATACATACACACTGAACGGGAAAAGGAGGGGCAGAACACACACACACACACGCACGCACAAAGTGTCCGCTTACATTAGTAATGTAAACGATGGTAACTGTCAAAATGCTTGAATATATTTTAAAAAGTAAACAAAACGATGAATTTAAATAGTAGAAATAAACACAAAGTGTCAAACTGCCAGCTGATGATGTCATAATGGGCTTTACAGCAGCTGACCAATCACCACTCGCCCTCAGTTGATACGCATGCACACTTATTACGATCCTAAAACACACTGATTACGATCCTAACTAACACTTATTACGATCCTAACACACACTCATTACGATCCTAACTAACACTTATTACGATCCTAACACACACTGATTACGATCCTAACTAACACTTATTACGATCCTAACACACACTCATTACGATCCTAACTAACACTTATTACGATCCTAACACACACTGATTATGATCGCACACTTTCCTCTTCTTCTTCTTCTTCTTCTTCTTCTTTGAATGTGCTGGGATTGTCAGAAAGCCGTCTGTGTCGGTGGGTTTTTTTCGGGACTCTGACAGTGTAATCGGCGATAATTCTTCTCCAGAAATGAACAAGTTTTGTAATGCTTGAAGAGGATTTTCCTCACGTTTTTCTTCAATAATATGAAATTAAATTTATGCCAAAAAGTATTAAACGTAGCTTTTCAAGAAACGAACACAAATATACAACGCAAAAGCAGAAAAACAGTGAACTCATCGGCAAAAATTGAATCGGTCTTCAAATAAACAGCGTTCTTTGTTTTCTAAACAGTTTTCTAAACTTCCTTCCTTCCTTCTCTAATCATGGTTTATGAACGCGCTGTTTCCATTTTCATTTACACTTTCAAACTTTCCATTTACGCTCCTCGAGTTATACGTTCGCCATTTTGGCACAAACCTCTCGTCTGGGCAGGGCTTAACAGAAACAGCTTTACTCTCATTTTTACGCCGCTTCATGCCGCTCCTGAGAGCTCGTCTAGAAAATATAGTGGTATGAGACTACTCAAACCTCAAATATTAATTAAGAACTAATATACTGAAAGAATAAGTAATAAGTACCCAGATGAGGATGGGTTCCCTCCTGAGTCGGGTTCCTCTCAAAGTTTCTTCCTCTTAACATCTTAGGGAGTTTTTCCTCACCACCGTCGCTACTCAGTGGCTTGCTCAGTTGGGATAAATTCGCACCTTTTAATATCTGTATACCGTGTTGATATTTCTGTAAAGCTGCTTTGAGACAGTGTCTATTGTAAAAAGCGCTATACAAATAAAACTGAATTGAATTGAATTGAAGTAATTTCTACTACAGATTACAAATCTCACTAGATAATGAGAGTAAATGACTGTTAAGCCCCACCCACACGAGAGGTTTGTGCCAGAATAGTGAACATAAACTTGCGTAAACAAAAAGTTTGAAAACGTACAGTAAATGAAAACCCTGGCAGCGCGTTCATAAACCATGATTAGCGAAAACGAAGCGTAGAAACCCATTAACACAAAGAACGGTGTTTAGTTAAAGATGGTGTTACACTGTTTTCAGTTTCAGAGTGTTTCTTGTCTTTCTCGTTGTATATTTGTGTTTGCTTCTTGAAAAGTTAGTGTTCTGAACAGATACAATCACAGACATGAATAGGAGGACGCTTGCTGGAAACGAGATGAGAGGTGTCACATATGAATAACATGAGGTCACAAAATATATTTACAGAAAGACACATAATTGCTTACACCCATCTCTGGTTGAGATCAGTTATGAACTGGAGTGATGTAGCTGAGGTTGAGGAACTGTCAGAGCCAGAATTCACACACCATGCTGACACTGCTGACTTTTCTATTCCTGAGCTTTTCTCTCTGTATTCTCAGTGAACAGGCTTCACATTTCAGTTAAAAAAAACCCTTCCACCCCGAGCACTTGGAGCACGAAACAGATACAGATACAGATACAGAGAGTATCATTGTGTTACATGCCAGTCCCTGTGGTTCCCCAGGTAATCCCGAGTCCAAGCAGTCACGACAAGGAGGCGTCTCTACTGGACTGTCAGCTACGCTACCCGTCATCTCGCCTAGCATTCAAGCCTTCAAGAGCTTCGAATCAGCTTCCTTCACCCGAGTCTCCAACTGAGTATACCTTCAACTCTACGCTGATATCGTATTTTCGTTTTTTTGTGTGAAATAAAAGTCAAACGTTTTAAAAGTCAAAAAGTCTTCTAAATTTTCAAACCCATCAATTATATGCAAACCACAGTGTTTCCTTCAGGGAATGTACCTTCAGTTTAAGGTATTTTGTTTAAATGAAGGTATCAGTGACCTGTTTGAATAAATTCCCACTCATCCCTCTAAGTACATATTAAAAAATCAACACGAGGATTATTACAGTCACGCATTACTCAATCCTGTGAGTTTAGTTTATTTGCCTAAAGCTCTCCGCGGTTACTGTAATTATTCTAATTGTATAATCTGCAGGATTCCCAACGGGCGGCTTTAAGTATTTCTGTTCCTGTTTGAGTTAAACACACACACACACACACACACACACACACACAAGTTTGTCTTACTATCCTTGTGAGGACCTTCCATTAACATAATTATTAATGCAGATAATTAATGATATGCTACACCTCAATCTACCTCCACTTGACTCTATATAATAATAATATATCGAATTATTGAGAAATTACAAATCTTTAGCTTCTTATTTTTATGCTCTCAGTTTACAGTCAGGTCCTTAAATATTTGGACAGTGACACAATTTTCGTAACTTTACAGTCACAGTGTATTTGAAACGACTCAGTCATGATGTGATTGAAGTGTAGACTTTTAGCTTTTATTCAAGCGGTTTAACAAAAGTATTGCATTAAAATATTGTTTAGGAATTACAACCTCCTTTTTATTTATTTATTTATTTATTTATTTATTTACAAAATCCCTCAGTTTTCACAGTCTCAAAAGTAATTGGACAAAATATCAGTTATAAATATGAGGATTATTTTCAATACTTATAATCCTTTGCAGTTAATGACTGCCTGAAGTCTGGAACCCATGGACACCATCAAATACCACCTTCAGTTGCTGCTTGTTGGTGGTTCTTTCTGCTTTCAGTTTTGCCTTCAGTAAGTGAAAAGCAGCTCAAATGGGTTGAGGTCACTGGACATTTAAGAACATTTAATTTCTTTGCCTTAACAAGCGCTTGGGTTGCATTCGCAGTATGATTGGGTCATTATCTATCTGAACTGTGAAGTGCCCTCCTATCAGTTTTGCAGCATTTGACTGAATCTGAGTAGAAAGTATAACTCTATATGCTTTTACTAAACTTCTATCAGTAGTCACTTGTCAATCAACACCAGTGACCCAGTTCCATTGGCAGCCGTACATGCCCATGCCATAACACTTCCTCCACCATGTTTGACAGATGATGTGGTATGCTTTGGATCACAAACCCTAACTTTCTTTCTCCATACTGTTCTCTTCCAGTCATTCTGGTACAAATTAATTTGTATTAGAACTGGTCAGGTGTTTTTAGAGGTCTTTTTTTAGAGATCTTGCTGTAAACCCTCTGTATTTACATTCATGAAGGCGTCTCTTGATTGTAGACTTTGACAATGATACGCCTACCTCCTCCAGAGTGATCTTGACTTGGCTAGATGTTGTGAAGGTGTTTTTCTTCAATAAGGAAATAATTCTACGATCATCAACTTTAGTTGTCTTCCGTGACCTTCCAGGCCTTTAGGTGTGGCTGAACTCGCCAGTGCGTCCCTTCTTTATAAGAATGTACCAGATTGTTGATTCGCCTCTCCTAAACTTTCTGCTCTCTCTCTGATAGCTTAGTTTTGTTTTGCTTTTTCAGCCTAATGATGGCCTCCTTCACATGCATCGAGACCTCTTTGGACCATATATTGAGTTAATTCAACACTTGGAATCAACTCCAGACCTTTTATGTCCTTAATTTCTTGTGAAATAACGAGGAAACAGGCCACACCTCGCCATGAGACTGCTTATAATTCAGTTGTCCAATTACTTTTGAGCCTGTGAAAATGGAGGGACTGTGTAATAAATATTCCTAAACAGGTAATGCAATATTTTTGTTAAACCTATTGAATTAAAGCTGAAAGTCTACAATTCAATCACATCTGATTGCTTCATTTCAAATCCATTGTGGTGGTGTACAGAAGCAACATTACCAAAAGTGTCACTGTCCAAATACTTTATATATATATATATATATATATATATATATATATATATATATATATATATATATATACATATGAAATTGATTGGTATATATATTTGATCTAACGATTTAACTAAATGATCCTACATTAAGTATAATAATATACACATAAAGTATAATATATATATATATATATATATATATATAAGTAAAGGAACCTCTTTGATCATCAATTCTGTAAAAGGGATCAGTATAGTTTCAATCAACTTTGATTATTTTTTTAAAAAAAACATAAACTTGGGTCTTTGCCAGACATATTTATGAATTAATGGCATGGCATAATCAATTTATACAAAATCCGCTGGAAGGTAAATGGAGAAAATTCAACACCATTGTTACTCCTGCTCTGGAGAGGCTGTCCAATAAAAATCATTCCAAGAGCAAGGTGTGTCATTTTTCAAGAGAAAAACCCCCTTAGGTAACATGATCTGCTGGCCTCTCCTGAACAGACTAATGTCAGAGTCTACCATGAGGCAAAAACTGAAGGAAAAGAAATAAAAAACCATTTTGTGTACATGGGAGAATAGCGAGCAGGAAGCTGCTGCTCTCGTGGAGATTCACTTCAACAGGGTACTGCATCTTCACAGACTCCCAGAAGCTGCTGCGTGTCATTTACATCACGTGTCTTGAACAATGTTTGTAAAGTGTGAGTGCAGAACATGATATTGTAGAACTTGAGAACTTGGGCTGCTTTTCTCTAAACAACCAGAATACCACCCAACCCCTGGCAACTCACCCCCACTCCCCCCGCCATACAGCCCCCCCCAAACACACAAGCAAACTAAAGATTCTTTGGTATGAGAAGAGTATGGAGGACACAAGGATGTGGTGGGTGCAGAAACTTTTACTAGTGAGGAAAGGAAGCTAAATAGGATTTAGTTCTGTAGGACTTGTGAGGGAACAACTGATTATAGCTGCTATAACGTAAGTGATAACGAGAACTAAATTATTTCACCGAACATTCCACAACATTAAATTTAACTATAATGAAATGAATGAATAAATGAATAAACAGCATAATTTAATACATTAAATCACCTTAATCATTGACAAGAAGCTGTGGTATAAAAGGAATAAAACATATGCTGTTATAATAAAATAATCAGCGTCACAGTGGTAACATCACACAACCCCATCATAGATTATTTTCCTATAACTGCACACCCCATCTTGTTTTATTCCTTACTTGTCATATAATCAGCACATGCCCAACACGCATATGCACACACACACACCTACACCCACCCACACACACACACACACACACACACACACACACACGTGTTTTCTCTCTCTCTTTATCTCTCATTTGCTCTGAGTTGTTGAATCAACTTTGCTTGTGAACATTCACCACTGTTTCCTAAGAGACTAAAATGTTTAGCTTAAATAAAGTACAGGAAGTGATAAAATAAAACACAGGAAGTGATAAACTACAGGAAGCTGAAGTCTTTTTCTTCTTCAGCATTCTTGTAATTTAAAAAACAGTGTTTATCTTTTCTTTCCTCCCATTTTCTGATATTTTTTTCTTTTGAAGTTTTTAAGTCATACGTTTATCAGCTGCTCTCTCTCTCTGTCACTCCTTCTGTCCCTCTTTCTTTTGCATATCACTGTTCATCACAAAGATACAGTAGACAGTGAGACAGAGGCAAAACAAAGGGAGAGAGATAGAGAGAGAGACAGAGAGAGAGAGAGAGAGAGAGAGAGAGAGAGGGGGGCGAGAGGACTTTTGAGCTCAATTTCAAAGCTAAATTCTACATATTCTTATGGACAGAAATTACATGGAGTGTGATAGAGAGGTTTACAGTATTTTAGAGTCCGAAAGAGAGGTTTACAGTGTTGTAGAGTCCGATAGAGAGGTTTACAGTATTTTAGAGTCCGAAAGAGAGGTTTACAGTGTTGTAGAGTCCGATAGAGAGGTTTACAGTGTTGTAGATTCCGATAGAGAGGTTTACAGTGTTTTAGAGTCCGATAGAGAGGTTTACAGTGTTGTAGAGTCCGATAGAGAGGTTTACAGTGTTGTAGAGTCCGATAGAGAGGCTTACAGTGTTGTAGAGTCCGATAGAGAGGTTTACAGTGTTTTAGAGTCCTATAGAGAGGTTTACAGTGTTTTAGAGTCCGATAGAGAGGTTAACTGTGTTTTAGAGTGCGATAGAGAGGTTTACGGTGTTGTGGAGTGGGAAGAAGAGGTTTACGGTGTTGTAGAGTGGGAAGGAGAGGTTTACGGTGTTGTAGAGTGGGAAGGAGAGGTTTACGGTGTTGTAGAGTGGGAAGAAGAGGTTTACGGTGTTGTAGAGTGAGAAGGAGAGGTTTACGGTGTTGTAGAGTGGGAAGGAGAGGTTTACGGTGTTGTAGAGTAGGAAGGAGAGGTTTACGGTGTTGTGGAGTGGGAAGGAGAGGTTTACGGTGTTGTGGAGTGGGAAGGAGAGGTTTACGGTGTTGTAGAGTGGGAAGGAGAGGTTTACGGTGTTGTAGAGTGGGAAGGAGAGGTTTACGGTGTTGTAGAGTAGGAAGAAGAGGTTTACGGTGTTGTAGAGTGGGAAGGAGAGGTTTACGGTGTTGTAGAGTAGGAAGAAGAGGTTTACGGTGTTGTAGAGTGGGAAGGAGAGGTTTACGGTGTTGTAGAGTGAGAAGAAGAGGTTTACGGTGTTGTAGAGTGGGAAGGAGAGGTTTACGGTGTTGTAGAGTAGGAAGGAGAGGTTTACGGTGTTGTAGAGTGGGAAGAAGAGGTTTACGGTGTTGTAGAGTGGGAAGAAGAGGTTTACGGTGTTGTAGAGTGGGAAAGAGAGGTTTACGGTGTTGTAGAGTAGGAAGGAGAGGTTTACGGTGTTGTAGAGTGGGAAGAAGAGGTTTACGGTGTTGTAGAGTGAGAAGAAGAGGTTTACGGTGTTGTAGAGTGGGAAGGAGAGGTTTACGGTGTTGTAGAGTAGGAAGGAGAGGTTTACGGTGTTGTAGAGTGGGAAGGAGAGGTTTTAGGTGTTGTAGAGTAGGAAGAAGAGGTTTACAGTGTTGTAGAGTAGGAAGAAGAGGTTTACGGTGTTGTAGAGTAGGAAGGAGAGGTTTACGGTGTTGTAGAGTGGGAAGGAGAGGTTAGGTGAATCTGAGATAGCTGTGACCAAAATTAAGGAATGAACAAACAAGCAGACAAGGGGAGATTAGACCAAAATAGAAAGTACAACAAAAGAGAGGCATGTCATTGATGCCATAATTGTTGAGACACCAAGCAGAATATTTACCCATATATTTTATGTATAAGGGAGAAATAGGATACTGTGTCATTTAATTACTTTACATTTGGTTAATATCATTCATGTAACACTTAATAACCAGTTCAACTTTCTTTCTTTCTTTCTTTCTTTGTGCTTCTTTGTTCATGACACAACAATTTCTACACTACAGTTTTTGGTGGATGTTCTTACGCACAAATACAATATATAAACAGTTAGATGGGAAAAAAAAAAAAACAAATCACAAAATAGTGTTCACTTTTTCCCTTCTTCATCTAGAAGGCCTGGTGATACGTTTTTTTTTTCTTCTTCAGAAAAGCACATTACGGTGAGGCGCATTATTTCCTGAAGAACGAGAAGAACGCGGTGCATAATGGAATCCCAAAAAGCTTTTTTGCGTCTTTTCTTTTTGTCTTCATTGTCTTTCGTTCCTTTTTATTCCTCTCCGCGCTATCGATGTAAAGTCCTTTGAGCTGAAACGAAGGGCATTCATGCACCCTGAAAAGGGCTTTTAAAGTCGAGTGCGACTCGAACAAAAGCACGAAGGAGCGGCTTGCTAAAGAACCCAGAGTGACTCAGTGTTTATAAAAGCGCGTATGTGTGTGTGTGTGTGTGTGTGTGTGTGTGTGTGTGTATGTGTGTGTGTGTGTGGGTGTGTGTGTGTAGGAATAGAAAACAGAAAAAAAAACATCCAGGTCTGGGTTATACCATCACTATTGTTGATGTTTTTGGGTTTTCCAAGGAATAAAAATAAGGCCTTTTGAGTTTTACTTAATTCTCTTGAAAGTTGCGTAACCATAAAGAGAGTGAAATGGATTTATTCCATTTATTGCATGCATTTTCTAGCATTAAATTGTTTCTTTATGTCTAAATTTTGTTAAAGGCATGTGCATAAAAAAACAAACGAAAAAAACAACAACAACACTTTGATGTCTTTTAGGGGATATTTTGATCAGCGTAACGTTGCAGCTGAATGGAGAAAATCGTGTATAAAGGTGGACACAGTTTTCATTTTCACCCAATTAAAGCTCAATTATCATCGAGCCTCTAGAAGGGAAGAAAAGACGGGATGAATAGAGGGACGAGTGAGAGGACGAAGCTCCACGGGAACTCTTTCTCTCTCTCTTTCATCCAAGATGCTTCACTTCCACATTTTCCTCCGACGGGGTGGTTTTTTTCTTCTTCTTCCGTCTCAATGCTTTGACAATCGCCCCAACCGTTTCTTTTCTTTTATCGCGTTCGGAGCGTATAAAGACTCATACGGAGTGAACACAGTGGCCTTTTGTGCTGTGGAGTTTTTTCAGAACCTGTAGCAGTTTCATGCTAACTTGCGGGAAAATTTCAGAAAACAAAAGTAGAGAGCTTTCGAACCGGCGTGCCATTATCGCCCATGAAAGAAAAAAATGTAGCCGATTAAACGTAACATGAACTCTGAGTCAAGGTTTATTGATCTTATCATGACAGCAGTGATTAAAAACCTTTCTTTTTTTTAAATTTTAAATATGATGTGCTGCTTTAGTCACTCAACTAGCTTTACCTGATTTTAAGGAAAATTCTGTTTGATTGGACTTATTCACTGCTTGACTCCCACAATATATACATTTTAAATGATTAAGCTAAAAACTCCTCAAATAGCTAAACGCATACAAAAATTGCATTTGATAATCTATAATAACAATGATAATAATAATAATAATAATAATAATAATAATAATAATAATACATTTGAATCCAAAACTTTAGCCAGAATAACGAGCCTTTACACTGATTTAAACTGAAAAGATTCAATCTCATGTTAGTCAATAAAGTTGATTAAACCTGTCGCAGTGGCCTTGGAGTTGACACTGATGACACACACACATCCCATCCATCCAGCACTCATTCCATATTTAATAACAATATCATTTATTTTATATAAAAAGGTCAAA
Source organism: Ictalurus furcatus (assembly GCF_023375685.1). Taxonomy (NCBI): domain Eukaryota; kingdom Metazoa; phylum Chordata; class Actinopteri; order Siluriformes; family Ictaluridae; genus Ictalurus; species Ictalurus furcatus. The sequence continues at coordinate 33,591,090 of NC_071260.1, read as the reverse complement.
CATTTATAGATTGTTATACCACTGCACTAGTGAATTGTTGCATTTTGATTGGTCAGATTACCTACATTTTGTTGTTGTTGTTGTTGTTGGTGGTGGTGGTGGTGGTGCTGAGGGAACAATTATTTATAGCTGCTAAAACGTAAGTTACAGCAGGAACATACCATTTTGCAGATGTTCCACAACACAATGTAACTATAACGGATAAAAAGCACAACATACAGTACCGTCGTCATGTTACCGAGAAACCTCAAAGTGTAAACATCCTCTGTCGTGAAGTTACAGCTTTACCTCTGACTGGTACGAAGCGCTGACACTGGAGACTCCTTCCATAAATGTTACATAAACACACTTCTCCTTACAGAAAACTTCACCGTGTCAATGATTCCACATGTTTTTACTTTGTTAAATAGCAACACATTTCGTCTTTAAAAAACGGTTTATTATTAAACTTCCGCATTAAGATAACAAGCTGTTGCTATAGAAACGATAACATCTCAGAAAGAGCGTGTTAATATGAATATAAACCTGCGCTACTGTCAGAGCTGCTGTTAGAGAAAACGAATCAACACCTGACGACCAATCAGAATCCAGAATTTGACAGCGCTGAACACATGTTCATTATAATCAGTGGTTATAACACACAAAATAAAATCCGCCAGCTTCTGAATCTCAGTTTATCTACAGAACAGTTAGATACAGAGGTTGTATTCATACCTAAAAAAGAAGAAGAAGAAGAAGAAGAAGAAGTGACTAGCATGTGTTTGCACAAACACATTAGAAACGTGACGTTTATTAAGTTCTGCGGTTTGGAGTAAATAAATGTTCGCCTTTCCTCCCACCTCTGACCTGTTACACACACCGGGGCCTGAGCATTTAACCTCTCGCTGTCCCTGCTGGCCATTTCATCCCTATCAGTTTTCCCATAATGCAATTCTGCCTCAGGTAAATTACAATGAACATCTCAGAAAGTCTCATGAGACACACACACACACACACACACACACACACACACTCACACACACATACACATTCTTATACATCACAATACAGTTCGCGTCATTATGAGCGTAAAGGTGCAGAAATTAGTCTTAATAATAAAAACACCATACAGGAAGTGAGTGGACACATTTTGAATATATGTGTGTGTGTTTGTGTGTGTGCGTGTGTGTGTGCGTGTGTGTGTGTGTGGGTGGGTGGGTGGATGGTGGGACTCTCATGCTTCACCTCATTTTGTACAATTATCTCGGCTGGGTGTAGACAAGCCGCAAAGTGTGTAAGAGAAAACCTCTAAAGCCCCTACACACACACACACACACACACACACACACACACACACATTTCCTCATCTGCACTGAAGATTTGTTTCAGTGCAAATGAAAAGCCGAAAGCCAATCGTTAGCAGGGATCTGACGAGGCTGCGTTCGTTAGCGCAGATCGTTATCGTTAATTAAAAACTATTGTAACTGGGTTTAATTCCCCGCACGTTTCTGATACGCGAGGACATTACTGTGGCTCCAAAGAGCGTTCCTTTTATAAATTGTTGATTTAGCACATCGTGTGTGTGTGTGTGTGTGTGTGTGTGTGTGTGCGTGTGTGTCTGCAAATTAATTAACATAACACAGAAAGAATGCAAATGGAGATGAACGTGTCTTTTCACTTTAAGCTCTCGTCCGCCTTTTTGTTCTGCTTTTATTTCATTGTGCTCAGACACAGGAAGTATCGCAGGAACAACGTGATATCGCACGCAATTCACAGACTAAAACAAAGAGAGAGAGAAAAGGATGGAGACGGAGAGGAACGAGGCCTGAAGATGAATTAACTTAGAGGTGAAAGATTCTCACAGCAAAACAAAATAACACCTGAAGTAACTCATAACAACTCACAACGTTACGGCAATGAAATTTAAATCTTTCTGGCTTCCTGTAATATAGCGCGAGGGAAGACAAGCTTCACGTGCGAACGTCACGTCTTGATATATAACTAAAAGAATTTCTCCGACATCTTTCGGTTTGTTTACGTTTGATTTATTGATATTAGATTAACTATGAACGCAGCTTGTAACATTCTAAGAAACGGCACAAATCGAGCACAACAGCTCACACGTGCGATTTTAGTGTATAACCTGCTTTAATGCACCTTCACGCCTTTTTTTTTTCAACACGTGATTCCATATTATGTGAAATGTTTGCGATTCTTTTCCGTAACGCTTGAAATCTAAACTCAAAATTTACGCCTAATTTCGGCAAGATGTGTGGGGTTTTATTTCTGAATGTATAATTCCAGTTTTTATATTAAAGTGTGGGATTGTTTAATCTTTTATATCTTTAATTTGAAATTCCATATCCCAGATAATGGCCATGGATTTACAGCAGCTGACCAATCAGCAGCTTCGCTTCAGTTCAGATGAAGCTTCAGTTCTTCAGTTGCAACTGACACTAATTTAACACCTTATATAAGACACACACACACACGCACACACACACACACACACACTCACACTCACTTACTTCTAACAAGGTTAATTAGTGTCACCTTATTCTTTTTTTTCCATCATGCTAGTTTTATTCAACATGTTACATATGCTAGTTTTACTTATTCTTTCCTCATCATGCTAGTTTTACTTATTCTTTCCTCATCATGCTAGTTTTACTTATTCTTTCCTCAGCATGCTAGTTTTACTTATTCTTTCATCATCATGCTAGTTTTACTTATTCTTAGCTCATCATGCTAGTTTTACTTATTCTTAGCTCATCATGCTAGTTTTACTTATACTTTCCTCATCATGCTAGTTTTACTTATTCTTTCCTCAGCATGCTAGTTTTACTTATTCTTTCCTCAGCATGCTAGTTTTACTTATTCTTTCATCATGCTAGTTTTACTTATTCTTAGCTCATCATGCTAGTTTTACTTATTCTTAGCTCATCATGCTAGTTTTACTTATACTTTCCTCATCATGCTAGTTTTACTTATACTTTCCTCATCATGCTAGTTTTACTTATTCTTTCCTCATCATGCTAGTTTTATTCAACATGTTACATTTATTCATCATGCTAGTTTTACTTATTCTTTCCTCATCATGCTAGTTTTACTTATTCTTTCCTCATCATGCTAGTTTTACTTATTCTTTCCTCATCATGCTAGTTTTACTTATTCTTTCCTCATCATGCTAGTTTTATTCAACATGTTACATTTATTCATCATGCTAGTTTTACTTATTCTTTCCTCATCATGCTAGTTTTACTTATTCTTTCCTCAGCATGCTAGTTTTACTTATTCTTTCCTCATCATGCTAGTTTTACTTATTCTTTCCTCAGCATGCTAGTTTTACTTATTCTTTCCTCAGCATGCTAGTTTTACTTATTCTTTCCTCATCATGCTAGTTTTACTTATTCTTTCCTCAGCATGCTAGTTTTACTTATTCTTTCCTCAGCATGCTAGTTTTACTTATTCTTTCATCATCATGCTAGTTTTACTTATTCTTTCCTCATCATGCTAGTTTTACTTATTCTTTCCTCATCATGCTAGTTTTACTTATTCTTTCCTCAGCATGCTAGTTTTACTTATTCTTTCATCATCATGCTAGTTTTACTTATTCTTAGCTCATCATGCTAGTTTTACTTATTCTTAGCTCATCATGCTAGTTTTACTTATACTTTCCTCATCATGCTAGTTTTACTTATTCTTTCCTCAGCATGCTAGTTTTACTTATTCTTTCCTCAGCATGCTAGTTTTACTTATTCTTTCATCATGCTAGTTTTACTTATTCTTAGCTCATCATGCTAGTTTTACTTATTCTTAGCTCATCATGCTAGTTTTACTTATACTTTCCTCATCATGCTAGTTTTACTTATACTTTCCTCATCATGCTAGTTTTACTTATTCTTTCCTCATCATGCTAGTTTTATTCAACATGTTACATTTATTCATCATGCTAGTTTTACTTATTCTTTCCTCATCATGCTAGTTTTACTTATTCTTTCCTCAGCATGCTAGTTTTACTTATTCTTTCCTCATCATGCTAGTTTTACTTATTCTTTCCTCAGCATGCTAGTTTTACTTATTCTTTCCTCAGCATGCTAGTTTTACTTATTCTTTCCTCATCATGCTAGTTTTACTTATTCTTTCCTCATCATGCTAGTTTTACTTATTCTTTCCTCATCATGCTAGTTTTATTCAACATGTTACATTTATTCATCATGCTAGTTTTACTTATTCTTTCCTCATCATGCTAGTTTTACTTATTCTTTCCTCAGCATGCTAGTTTTACTTATTCTTTCCTCATCATGCTAGTTTTACTTATTCTTTCCTCAGCATGCTAGTTTTACTTATTCTTTCCTCATCATGCTAGTTTTACTTATTCTTTCCTCAGCATGCTAGTTTTACTTATTCTTTCATCATCATGCTAGTTTTACTTATTCTTAGCTCATCATGCTAGTTTTACTTATTCTTAGCTCATCATGCTAGTTTTACTTATACTTTCCTCATCATGCTAGTTTTACTTATTCTTTCCTCAGCATGCTAGTTTTACTTATTCTTTCCTCAGCATGCTAGTTTTACTTATTCTTTCCTCAGCATGCTAGTTTTACTTATTCTTTCCTCAGCATGCTAGTTTTACTTATTCTTTCCTCGTCATGCTAGTTTTATTCAACATGTTACATTTATTCAACATGCTAGTTTTACTTATACTTTCCTCAGCATGCTAGTTTTACTGAATCTTTTCCTCAGCATGCTAGTTTTACCAATCATTTTTCAACATGCTAACTTTACTCAACATGCTAGTTTTAGTTTAAACTGGACTTCCAGCTGCCAGCTGATGATGTCATAATGGCCTTAACAGCAGCTGACCAATCAGCAACTTCACTTTAACTCACACTCCATAGGATGCTAACACCACAGGTGGAAAATACTTTGTACTTGTCATTGTACTTTGTTATTACACTTAAGTAATATTTTGTCATATTAAATCTTTACTTGCGTATGAGTGAAATTAAATACTTGTACTCTACTTAATGTGAAATCAATTCATCATCTGCGGTGACCTTCATTTTCAAGGTCATCAATTAAAAACACTTACATTTTAATGCTTGAGTACATTTAAAAGTAGCAACTTTTTTTTTTTTTTACCTTCATTGGAGCACAGTTTTGGCTGGATAGATGGGAGATGGAAGATGTTTGACACATTCTGTAATTTTTCAGTACTTTCCCCACTCCTGGCTAGCACACACACACACACACACACTATAATCACACCCCTTTACTTTTCTTTCTTGATTTTCCTTCATCAGTTGCAGTTCTTTGCATCATTTTTTTCTCCGGAAATGCACATCAAGTTTAAAACTGAGACTAATCCGTTATTTAACACTTTATATAATAACACACACACACACACACACACACACACACACTTCTAACATACATAGTATTAATTAGAACCACTTCTTAACAGCTAACTTTCAGCCCCATTGTCCCATTGATTTCTGAATGTATATTAGTGATGGACGATGGAATCTTGTTGGAGAAATATAATTTATACATAGAGAGCCGTTTAAGGGAATAAATTTGCGTTTACATTTGCATTATCAGCGTGCAGTCGCAGTCAGTAATAATTTGCATGGCTGCTCTGAGTAAATATGTTTCCATAAAATAGACTGAGGAATGGATAATCCTGAAAAATTGGTCATGGTCGAGTGATTAATGCTTATTTTTTTAATAAATAAAAGAACAGGTATTCCTGCATGTTGAGGCTTTCAGGTAGAATACTGAAGAGCTGGTCCCACAATCACAGCAGAATGATTAATATTATTTAATTAATATAATGTTTTCTTTTCTGAAGGCAGTGTTGGATATGATTAAGAAGTCTTGTAAGTAAAATTACAGTCAATTCCAGTTATTAATAAAACAAAGTAAACATGTCTCTCATGTCTATCTTCTCTAGGTGAGGTAAAGAAAACATCAATGTGTTTATTAAGTATGTAATGTGAAGTCATTTGAATAAAGGAAGAGTGGAAGAGAGAAAGAGAAGGAACAAGATAAGTAGCAGGAAGAGAAGGAGGAAGAGAAGGAGGAAGAGAGTGATGAAAGGCCGGTCAATCACAGAGAGCAGATGGATGAGTATGGAAAAGAAAAATTATGACAACAAGGATGAGAGGAATGCCAAAGTACATCGTGGGATCTAAGAAAAAATAGCTATATATTCTACAGGGGATGAGAGGGGCAAGAGGAAGAGGGAGAGCATGAGGAATAGTAGGAGGAACACACAGAGGAGAGGAAGAGGAGGAAGAAGAGGAGGCGCAGGAAGAAGAGTGGGACATACTAAGGATGATTAGAAGGAAGAGGAACAGAAAGAGGTAGAGTGAGAGGAAAAGTAGGAGGAAGAATAGGAGAAAGAGTGGGAGGAAGAGGAGGAAGATAAAAGAGCAGGAGGAAGAGGAAGAATAGAAGGATGAGGAAGAGCAATAGAAAGAGAAAAAACATGAGGAAGAGTAGGGCATGAGGATGAGCAGGAGGGGAAAAAAGTAGAAGGAAGAGTAGGACATGAGGAAGAGGAAGAGGATGAGTAACATGAGGAAGAGTAGCCTATTTGAAAGACTAGGAGGGACAACATGAGGAACAGTAGGAGGAAGAGCAGGAGACAAAGGAATTGGATGCGGAAGAGTAGGACATAAGGATGAGTATGAAGAAGAGGAAGAGCACGAGGAAGAGGAGCAGCATGAGGAAGAGTAAGGTGGAAGAGGAGGACATACTAAGGATGAATAGGAGCAAGGAGGAAGAGGATGTGGAACAGTAGGAGGAAGTGCAGAGGAAAAGTGGGGTGTAATGATGAGCAGGAGGAAGAAAAAGAGTAGAAGGAAGAGTAAGGCATTAGAAAGACTAGGAGGAAGAGCAGGAGACAGAGGAAAAGTGATGAAGAGGAGTAGGACTTAAGGATGAGTAGGAAGAAGAGGAAGAGCACAACGAAGAGGAGCAGCATGAGGAAGAGTGGGAGGAAGAGCAGGAGGAGGAGGAGTATAATCAAGGATGGTAATAAAATATAGTTGGAGGAAGAGGAAGACTGTGATTGCAAGTCGGTGAGAATGATAAAGAGATTGATTAAAGAACAAAATAGTGTGTGTTTGTATTCAAATGAGTGTGCATTTCCACTGAACGTACCTGTTGATTGGTCAGCATTCATGACATCATCAGCTGGCAGTCCCTGCATTCCGTCTGTGTATTTTTGTGTGAAGACTTTACAATTTAAAAGGTTTGGACTGATTATGTTGTGTGCTTCGGGTTAATCACAGAAAAGTGTGGAAGAAGAACAATAAGAGGAATGAAAAACTATATTTATACTCTAAGGGCTGACCCTGACCTCTGACCCCACCATGGTAGATGCAAAGGTACACTGTAAGAAGGACGTACAGTATACACATGTAGTGTAGAAACAAAGCTCAGTTAAAATATATACATTTATATGTAATTCAATTAAAATATACACCTCAATCTCCAGCAGCAATGACTTGAAATAAAAATGATGTGTTTCGTTTACATTAGAATTAAAAGATATATATATATATATATATATATATATATATATATATATATATATATTTAAATTTAATATGTCTTGAAATCGTTATTATGTTAAAAAAAAAAAAAAAAAAAGTACGTATATATTATAAATTATTCCAATGTTGTGTGGCTGGAAATCTCCTGTATCGACAAACTTTCTAGCTTTTATTCCAACTTTCTAAACGAATAACAACTGAGGGGGAGGAGAAAAAAAACACAAAATAAACAAAAATGCCCTTTTAACCTCACTCAAAGGAAATCATTTGTTACATCTAGAATTTTCCAGGCATTAAAAAAGTCCTGTCCGAAAAGATTGATTAAGATATAAAAGATTTGTTTTCATCTGACGAAAACTTGCAGCTGTGTGAACAGAGTTTTGCATCTGATCCGTTGTTAAAATAAAGAAATAAATATCAGTAGCTGTGATGTAGCTGTCAGTTAATCGATGAGCGCGGATACGAGGATGTGATGAATATTAAACATGCACCTCGCAGATCAATGCAGGGACGGAAAAAAACATCACCCCGCTCGTTCTGGCTCTCTGTTCAACGTCAAATACAATCGATAAGTCCTCAAAGTAGCGTCTGGCCCAGGAAGAAAGGCCTTCGGAGGCTTTCCGTACGAGCCGTGTAGACGAGAATCGGAAAGAGTTTATCCGTCTTTAATCCCAAAGCACTCGTGAATTCCAGATTCTGATTGGTGATTAACCTGCGATTCACCGGTTTACAGTATATTAATGCGCTCCTATTAATACGTTATCGTTTCGATGGTAACCGCTCATTCACACGGACTTGCACGGAAGACGTTGTACGAACTCTAAAACTAATAATAAACTTTTGTTCAGCGTGACCGGACCATTCAGGATATAAAGAATGGAATAATAATCCAGATGGTTGGTTTATCAGAGAGAATGCAGGAGTCTTGGACAATATATGAAGCAAAATCATCAGGCAAGTCGGTGTTTCTAGTGGATGTATGACGTACAGCGACGTCGTAGCTGCCTACAAATAAGCCAATCCGCCTCGAATTTGGTTTTCCTAGCCCGAGTGAGGTTACTTTCCCTCAAAAGGCTACAGTTTTGTTTCGTTTTTGTCTACAATACTCAAAAATTCATCATAAAAATAACTCCATCATCACCAATAAGAAAGTTAAAAAAACAGCCATGGCTTTGTCTTTCATATCTTTGCATTTCTAACCACAGCTATGTGGTAAAGCATTTCATTAGGCCTGTTTACATTCATAAGCAGTTTCATTAAAAGCAAAACCACATGAGATTACAGCAAGGCATTCTGGGTAAGACCTGGGTTGATCCTAAGAAGCTTCTCTCGACCGGCCTTTAGGCTTTAAGCTGGCAACATGGGGGAAGTGAAAAGGGCGAGTACCCAGGAGCGGCGTGTTCAATTAAGTCAGAACCAAAAGAGACGTCAAGGTCCATTTTGAACTTGTGACATTATATTAGCCGCTGAGAAACTACTCCAATGAAAATGAGGCATTAGCTAGACTAGAAAAACGTTTTAATTAGCAAAAGTAATGACATGTTACCGGAGCGTTGCTCCTCAGCGTGTCATTATTTGATAAGCGTGCACTTGATGAAAATATCAGCTGAGAGCGATACACGCTCATGCACACCTCGCTGTCCCCAAAGGCTAACATGAAATCAGCATATTAGCGTTAGCGACACATGTCGGCTGGTTAAACATATCAACTGAATTCAAAGGACGTCAGCTGAAGAATATTACAACAATATTACTTTAATTTCAACTTATGTCTGTTTTAGGCAAATTAACTCTAAACAGGTTGTTATAACTGTGATTATTAACAACAACGTGATGGCTTTTACTCTTCATCTGCTCTTCTTTTTGCTTCGCTTCACTCACGACTTGTGTACTTATTATTTCATTTCATCTGCAGTCGTATTGCAGCTGAATTCTCCGCTCTGATCGGTCAGAAGGACTTCCATCCATCCAGCCATCTTCTATACTGCTTTTCCTTCAGGGTCACGGGGAACCTGGAGCCTATCCCAGGAGGCTTGGGGCACAAGGCGGGGTACACCCTGGACAGGGTGCCAGTCCATCACAGGGCACAATCACATACTCATTCACACACTACGGACACTTTGGACGTGCATGTCTTTGGACTGGGGGAGGAAACCACCGCAGCACAGGGAGAACATGCAAACTCCACACACAGAGGGCCTTAGCGGGAATTGAACCCCAATCCTGGCAGTGTGAGGCGAACGTGCGAACCACTAAGCCACCGTGCGCCCACTAGAAGGAGTTGTAAGGCAAAATCGCAGGTTTCTGTAGTAACAGGGATGTGTGCGCCGGACGATCCTCATAGACTGATTAGAAATGTGTGTAATAATTAATGTGCTGAAGATTTCTGTAATATGTAACACTTACGGAAGGAGTCTCCAGTGTCAGTGATCTGAGGTAAAGCTGTAACGGTAACATGACAAGCTGCGGTTTTTTGTCTTTTTAAGTTCAAGAGAGAGAATAAAGAGAGAGAATAAAGAGAGGGAATAAAGAGAGAGAATAAAGAGAGGGAATAAAGAGAGAGAATAAAGAGAGGGAATAAAGAGAGGGAATAAAGAGAGAGAATAAAGAGAGAGAATAGAGAGAGGCTGGTGAGGGACTGTTTAGAGCTGCTGTAACGTAAGTGAGAACAGGAACTAACTCGTCTCTACAAACTTTAAAACTCTAAACAAATTAAATACATCGTCATTCATAAATATGTAAATATTCTACCCGTGAGTGAATGTATTGTAAGAGGAATAAAACAAGAATAACAATACTTACATTTAGCACGTTATAATAAAAAAATCTAATAAATACATTCATTTATAACGTTATTTGAATGAACGAATTAATAAATCCTTGTTTCTCCTCTTCCTCTTCATCTCTCTCTCTCTCTCTCTCTCTCTCTCTCTCTCTCTCTCTCTTCCAGGTTCTCCTCCTGCGCGGTTTTAATCACGCGCACACGTTGCGTGTCAATATCCGCGCGTCGCTCATTAAACCGTTTGGCTCGCGCGTCCGCACCGTCAGCCAAAACAGTCAGAGTGTGTGTGTGTGTGTGTGTGTTGAGGGGGTTGGGGGGATAAGAGCAAAGATTAAAAATATGTTAATTTCATTTTGGACGCTGCTGTATCGATTACACTCGCGGTTCAATTTGTGCTTTTAAACGTTAATGTAAACGAGCGCGTGCTCCCGCGGGGGATAACGGAGTGTAAGCAACCATTTAATACAGAGAGAGAGAGAGAGAGAGAGTGAGAGAGAGAGAGAGAGAGAGAGAGAGTGACAATGAGTTGTGCAAATCAAGTGCTCGCCTTCTGTCAGCGCCCCTCCACAATAAGTGCCTTCGATTTATTCATTTCATTTGATTTAATTAAAACACACCGCAAAAAACATCAATTACACAAAAATTACACAACAATTACACAACACTACACTGTACACATTTGCCTGCGGGTCTGTTTTAGAAAATCCTTATTTATCACAAATATGTCAGAAATCCTGCTGAAGATAAGCTATACTTAAAATATATATTCAGTAGGTTATATTTCAGAAATACCATTTTGCATCAGTGTGCAAAGGTCTTAGGCACATGCACATGCTAAGCAATGCTGTGAAACATACACACACACACACACACACACACACACACACACACACACTATAAAGAGCAGTAAACAGTAATAAGCTCCCACATGAAAAAAGTACTATAGTATTTTACAATAAATTGACTATAGAAATGTAGTAGATCCTGTAGTAAACACTATCATGTCTTTGAACCTTCGCTAGTAAAGATATTACAGTAAATTGCAGTGAAACTGTATGTGGTAATTTGTGGTGGTAATTCTACTATAGTAATAGAGTCATTACTGTAGTACATTTTCTACAACTGTACTATACTGTACTACATTAGCCTTTGTGTGATAACCTTCACAGCTCAGGTGAATGTTGTAAACCTTTGTAGTAGATTATAATGAACACTAGAACACACAGCAGTATCTCGTAGTATTCTATAGTAACTCTAATATTTAAAACACTGTTTATTAATTCACTCAAGTCATTTGTACAGTATGCCGTAGTATACATTAATAAATAATTAATAAAAAGTGTAGTAAATAGTATAAAATACTACATTATACTACTACCTACTACAGTTTTCCATAGTAAATATTACAGTATACTACAGTATTTTTTCATGTATCAGAAATAAAGTCAATATTTGGCGGGACCAAAAAAAGAAAATAAAAAATAAACGCCACTGTATCAGTAGACTGAGGTACAGTTTGTGCAGTTTCATAAGGAAATTAGCTGATTTACTGAGCGTGTTGGAGAATCTGTGACGTTTCTTCTTCTTCTTCTTCTTCTTCTTCTTCTTCTTCCTCTTCTTCTTCTTCTTTTGCAGTAGAAGATTTTGTTTTTTTGTTTTTTGGGAAGTGTTAGCTCAGTGGTTAGGATGTTTTCTGATTGGAAGGTCATGAGTTTAAATACTAGCAACACTAAGCTGCCACTGCTGGGCCCTTTAGCAAGGCCCTTAATCTTAATTGCTCAGTTGTATTAAAAAAAAAAAAAAGATAATTGTAAGTTGCTCTGGATAAGGGCATCTGCCAAATGTCATAAATGTAAAACTGTCTGTTTATGTGCATCATATGCTGCTTTCTTTATCAACATACACACCTTTTGCTGTAACATTTCTACAATTTTTCTCTCTCTTTTTTTTTTTGGAAAAATAATGTTTGGAAATATACACTCAATAATGCAGAAGTCATAAAAAAACAACCCCAACCCCGTACTCTGAAAGTATTGCAACTTACTTTAAGATTTTCTGTTCCTATATAGTAAATGGTCTGCACTTATATAGTGCTTTCAACCTTAGCAGTTCTAAAAAGCATTTCACACTGGTTCCCATTCACACACACACCAATGGTAACAGAGCTGCCATGCAAGGCGCTAACTTGCCATCGGGAGCAACTTGGGGTTCAGTGTCTTGCCCAAGGACACTTCAGCATGTGGAGTCATGTGGGCCGGGAATCGAACCGCCAGCGCTACGATTAGTGGACAATCCGCTCTACCACCTGATCCACAGCCACACTGCTTCACCTAAAAATTGGGTGGTCTGATACCAAAGATAACGTGTTCTAAATTGTTTAACACGTCTGGACATAAAACTGAAATTAGGATCTATCGTCTCATATTCATCTCTTGATCTCAAACCCAAGTGTCTTCAGTGTATAGTGCAAACAATTGAACTGGCCTTGCCGTTCCAACACTTTTGGAGGGGAGTGTAAAACAAAATTTTTACTAAATGAAACAAGAGTTGTACTGTGCATTGTACTGTATATACATACGTGTGTGTGGGAAT
>NC_071260.1:33478172-33573172 GCF_023375685.1 Ictalurus furcatus | reverse complement strand
TAACATGTGGGATAACTAACAAGGACTCAAGTATGTGTGTTCAGCGTGAGCTTGATTATAGGCAATTCAGGAATTGTCATTTGGGGTCCAAGCAGGGATACGAGTAAAAGCATACAAGTTTAGGGAGGCAGGACAAGGGTTCTTGCTGGAGTTGGAGTGACGACATCCTTGTTGGAGTGAGTTATAAGACTGCACGATGATGTCTTTACAAGAATCGGGAGGTGAAGTAATGACATCCTTAATGGAGAGGGGAAATTGAGCAATGATGTATTTGCCAGAGCCAGGAAGTGGAGCAATGACATCCTCAGTGGCGTCGGTAAATGGTGTGATGATGTCTTAGCCAGAGTTGGGAGGTGAAGCAACGACATCCTCAATGGAGTAAGGAAACAGAGAAACGATGTTATTGTCAGAGGTCCAAGCACGGATCAGGGCACAAGCAGACAAGGTATGCATATTCAAGTCATATTTATGTGACATGCTCAATGCTGGTGTTTACAGTCAGCAGTAGACACCAGATAATTCATATCACTTAATTTCTTATAAAATTCTTATAGGCCAGAAAATTTGGCTTGAAAGGCAGGACCAGGTACAGGCAACAAAACTAACACCTTGTCATGAGGTTTCAATTCCCGTGGCACTGCTCGCTTATCAAAACAAGCCTTCATAGTGGACTGGGAAGTGCACAAGGACATATGGGCAACAGTACAAGCATTATGGAGCTTTTCATGGAATCACCTCACATCGTCTAGCAAATTCCCTTTTCAGTGTTCTTTTCCTTACAACAACTTACATTATCCATTAGTCATTTTAAGGGACCACGCACTGTGTGAACAAACACCAGCTCTGCTCAGCTCAGCTCTCAGGACTAAACCCTATTGAATCCTGAACAACCTCACAAAGAGCAAACATAAGGAGAGGTAACCCATCATCCCACTCCTTCCCAGACTCAAGACAGAACGTATGCAGATGAGACTTTAATGTCTGTTAAAACCATTCAACTGTTTCTTGTGATTCGGTGTGAAATGCAGAAGAGGTTCTTTGCCTGACATTCAGTTGTTGAAGCTGAGCTTTGCCAGGCCTTTACTATAGCCGACTTCAGTAGCTGCTTGTTTGTGGGTCTTTCTGCCTTCAGTTTTGTCTTCAGTAAGTGAAAAGCAGCTCAATTGGTTGAAGGTCAGTTGACTGACGGCTATTTAAGAACCTTAAGAAGCTCCTGGGTTGCTTTCGCGGTATGATTTGGGTCATTATCCATCTGTACTGTGAAGCACGGACCAATCAGTTTTGCAGCATTTCACTGAATCTGAGCAGAAATTATAACTCTATACACTTCAGAATTCATCCTGCTCCCTCTATCAGATCAACAATCAACACCAGTGACCCAGTTCCACTGGCAGCTGTACATGCTCATGCCATAACACCTCCTCCACCAGGTTTGAGAGATGATGTGGTGTTCTTTGGATCATGAGCCCTTCCTTTCCTTCTCCATACTCTTCTCTTCTCATCATTCTGGTACAAATTAATCTTGGTTTCATCTGTCCAATCTGGGCAGGCAGAGTTTTTTTTATCTTTTTATTTTGTTTAGCAAAGTCTAATCTGGCCTTTCTGTTCTTGAGTGTTACCAGTGGTTTGCATCTTGAGGTAAACCGTCTGTATTTACATTCATGAAGGTGTCTCTTGATTGTAGACTTTAACAATGATTCACATACCTCCTTGGCCACTCCTAAAGTTTCTGCTATTTCTCTAATAGGTCTGTTTTGTTTTCTTCATCTTAATGATGGCCTCCTTCACTTGCATCGACACCTCTTTGCACCACATATTAAGAGTTCCCATGAACAGCTACCAAATGCAAATTCAACACTTGGAATCAACTTCTCTCTTTTCTGTGACATCTCAAAGGTCCGTGATGCACCAGCCCAACTACCAGCAGGCCCAGGGGCAGCCATAGAATTCACACCACAAAAGACGATTTTATATATTAGGACAAATTCATCTGTTTGTAGCCACTTTCTTCTCATTCAGATAACCACTATTACTATAGGCACACAGTTAAAAAAAAAAAAAAATAGTTCACAGGATGGCACTTTGGAAACATTACACCATTTTCCAAACAAGCCTATTTTCTAATGAACAAACTCAACAATGGTTTGATCTGAAGATTTTATTACGAGACCGAAACCGTTGTCTATAGGTCTCAGGCACTAAATCATATGTTCAGCGTACAGCTGCTTTTACCGTACCATAATCCAGGCTTTGTTCCACACTTAAGGATGAACACACTTCCTGGGATTTGTCGTCCAGTTTACACTGAAGCAGTAAAGGCCACATGTCCTTGGGCCAATGTAGAGTAGCTGTCACCCGATCAAAAGTAAGTGAACTCCTGATACTCTAAATGGAGGCACCAGTGAGATATGTTTGCTTATATCAAAATCTGAAGATAAAACACACCAGGACGTGTTGTAATAGGAAAATAATCAACTTTGTGTGATAACAGTAACTCTGTTTCATCACCACGTCATTATTTTGATATAATAAATAAATGACCCCAAGTATTTATTTCTTAGTAACATGCTGTGATAATTTCCCCCCTAATTTATCTGGACTTTAAAAACAAAAATCAAAACTATCTAATTCTAAATTCTAACCCTTTTCACACACACACATGCACACACACACGCACACACACACGCACGCACACACACACACACACACACACACACACACACACACACGTTGCAGCATAATTACATCATCTGTATTCCATGAATTCTAAGTGATATTTGATAAATTATATTTCTATTGTGGGGGATCAGGAGCTAAAATGCTAACATTAAATAAATAATGGATTTTTTGGATGCAGTGTCACACTGAAAATAACAATGTCACAACAACGCACATATTGATTCAAGTCATAGGTTATAAAGAATATCAAAAGCACATTATTTCTCTGAAACTATTGGCAGTGTGTTGTTTAATGATTATGTATATTTTGTAATCTTTTTTTCACATTTAGAATGGCAAGTAATGTGACAACTGTGAAAACTCATTAGTCACAGCTTAAGTTGTTGCTTATTAGAGCTACAAATTTGATTAAAAAAAGGAAAATGCTTAGTTGCAGGGATTTTAAGCTAAATTGCAGTTTATCTTCTTTTTTCAGAGAAATAAAGCTCACATTATTAGCATTTATTCTGCTTCAAAAGCTTGACCTTTGATCTTTATGCTAATTGGTAACACCTTTTCCCACAATGGTTCTTTGCATCGCCTCTTTTGTCTGACCTCCAGAAACCACAGAACAAAAACACAGGAAGTAGCATAAGGCAAAAAAAGATTGTAATTTTTCCTACCCTCTTTGTTCACTCTCTTATCCTCCCCATTGTATTGGTTTTGTCTTTGTATTTTATACTTCTTTTCAAATTATTTCTCCCTCGCATACATTCACACAATCAGGTGTGAGTGAATGAGTGAGCACCCTGTTTTATTTAAAGAACAGGGATCTATCAGAGTCTGATATTCACAACACATGTCTGTGGAAGTGTATCATGGCATGAACAAAGGAGATTTCTGAGAACCTTGTTGAAGCTCATCAGGCTGGAAAAGGTCACAAAACCATCTGTAAAGAGTTTGGACTCCACCAATCCACAGTCAGACAGATTGTGTACAAATGGAGGAAATTTAACACCATTGTTCCCCTCCCCAGGAGTGGAGACCAACAAAGATCACTCCAAGAGCAAGATGTGTAATAGTCCACGAGGTCACAAAGGAACTCAGGGTAACTTCTAAGCAACTAAAGGCCTCTCTCACATTGTCTAATGTTAATGTTCATGAGTCCACCATCAGGAGAACACTGAACAACAATGGTGTGCATGGCAGAGCTGCAAGGAGAAAGTCACTGCTCTCCAAAAAGAACACTGCTGCTCATCTGTGGTTTGCTAATGATCACATGGATGAGCCAGAAGGCTAATGGAAATATGTTTTGTGAAACTTTTGGTTTAAAAGAGAAGCATTATGTTTGGAGGAAGGAAAACACTGCATTCCAGCATAAGAACCTTATCCCATCTGTGAAACATGATGGTGATAGTATCATGCTTTGGGCCTCTTTTGCTCCATCAGGGCCACGATGTCAAATACCATAAATGTAATGTAATGTAAAAATGAATTCTGAATTAAAGCAGTGAATTCTACTGGAAAATGTCAGGACACTGATCATACAGATCTATGAACTGAATCTCAAGAGAAAGTGGGTCATGCAGCAAGACAATGACCCTAAATACACAAATTGTTCTACCAAAGAATGGTAGTGATGTGTGTTACAAACAGGAAATCAAACCTCAGTGAGGAAACAAAATGCCCATCTTCAACTATTTGCAGTACATTGTCAACTTAAAAATGCTGCTTATGAGCCTTAGCTAAAGTGCATGCTGCCACTCAAGACATGCATACAATTAATTAGAGAAACAGACATCATGAACAAGAACAAGAGAAGCTGTCATGTAGTTTTCTCAGGAAAAGTAAAAAAAAAAACCTCCCCTTTGCTGTACGAGGTGGATAAAACGTTCATGGACTGCAAATCCAGTATGCTCTGGGATGTAACTGGGATGCAAGGTCATACGGGTGATGTAGGTCAACAAGAGGTTAAGTTGATGGATTGCTAATCCACAGTGCATAGCCCACATAGGTTTGGATACCGTTGTTCTTGGAAAGACCTTGCTTAAACATATTTGGTAATGGAAGCGTGCACGGTCATAAGTTACCTTTTCCAAAGAAAGTTACCTCGCTAATCTGGGCACTTAGTAGGTAGTGGAACCTAGTCACCCAACGATTTGATTGGGTATGTCTTACTATGGAATTGTCCTGTCCTCTGTGAACTTTGGGCCATCTCGCCACATCTGCTCCCTTCAATTTCTATGACAGCACATCGCATGCCTCAAGACATGCATACAATTATTTAGAGAAGCAGTCGTAGCAGTATTTGTGGCCAATAAAACACCTCTGTCTTGTAAGTTGAAGGCCTTCGATAATGTGGCCAAGAGGTTAAGGCGATGGACTGCTAACTCATTGTGCTCTGTACACGTGGGTTCCAATACCACCCTTGTCGTATGTGTGTTGTTTAGCATCCTCTTAACAGCAAAGTCTGGGTTTGTTGTAGTCTGTTTCACCCCTATGAGGCCAAGAATTGGGATGCTTGAGAATGAGACTGCACTGGAGTTAATTGAGAAATGGAAAAAGCTAGCATTGCGTGTTTCACAACCGTGGGCTCTATTGCATGTAAGTTGGCCATGCTAGCTATGTCAACAAGAGGTTAAAGTGATGGACTACCTATCCACTGTGCATAGCCATGTGAGTTTGGATCCCGTTGTTCTTGGAAAGACCTTGCATAAGCGCATTTCTTAAAGGACATGTACATGATTCAGACATTTTTCTGATTGATTCATTCTCAAGAAAGAAAGAAAGTAAAACAGTTCACTACATAAAACACTGAAACTGCTACTACACTTACTATGTCAATCTACGTTTCTATGTGAGTCACCATGGCAACACGAAATGCATTGTCCGGCTGTGGCTTCTTTGGGAACTATTCTCTGAGCAAAAATAAAGATGTTGTATAAAAGCAATATGATACTCACAACCCTGCTGATATTCACTACAACAACATGACTGTGGTTACCTGTGGCCTTGTGACTACAGCCGAATCACAGCCGCGCTGATCTTCACTACAACAGCACTCTTGCTAGTGTGATATTGATTAATTATGATGCCATCAACTGAAATTCAAACTTTCCAACATTCGGTCAGTGTGTTCTGAGTGTAAAGAATATTTAAAATATGTTTTATATTTTTAAAAGCAGAACTACTGTATCCACAGTATACATCTGCAGTTGTTTATCATTATTTCTCTTCTTCATCTCGTTATTATTCTACCGCCATGTTTCTGATTAACTTACTTCCATTGTTTAAAGAACTTACCAATGAAAACACTCACGTATTTATAACAATAATTGTGTGATCTGACATACATTTACATTTAACTCAGCTTACAAGGATGTGATCTAGCCATGTGATTAAGAGTTTTAGCATTAGCATATAAATTACATTGCATCTGGTAATACAGTCACCATTATGAGATTAGTTAACATCAACTGACCCTATGAAGGAGCCAACACTGGCTGGAATAGTTAGCGTTTAACTAATACCTTAACCCCATATTTAATACAATCCTCATTCACATTTTAAATTCCTCTTTTGAGTGACTAAAGAATGTTGCTCTTTGATGGATATATGCAGGGGTCATGGTTCTTATGCCAAAAAATACTCTATGGCCACCAAGATCTTTTATATATATTATATATCAAACAATCGGAATTAAATCTGATAAATTTCCCCAAAAACAAAAGTAAAGTGTAAGAGCAGACAGTGCGTGTATGACATACAGAAACATTTCTATTGTAAGATATATTGGAAAGATTGGGAGACTGAAAGGGGGTTATGAACTGGAGATTGCTCGGACATCAGAAATGCACATGCACCAGGGTCACCTTGTTTCCATACACAAAGGCTGAGAAAAAGAAGAAGAAATATGTCTCCCTTTTCCAGTGCCTGAATTTCTCCGGTTAGCTACAGTACAGGTCTTTGTGTAATTTCTGAGATGTATTTGGGCTGGAAATGTTCCTGAAACATCGCTGGTTAGCTCTTTTGTGTTAGATCACACTGGATGACTGTATGTTGTCGACTCTCAACCGCCTAATACAGAGTTACTCTAAAAACTCTAATATCACAGGTGAATATTTAAAGATGATGCGAGTGTTAATTCAGATCAAATGAGTGTTACTGTCTGACTTATCCAGGTTCACTTGAGGAGACACTTTTCTTTCTTTGGCTTCTTGTCATTTATTTCACTACACTCTGTTTGATGTTCTGTGTGTTTTTATCTTTGAAGAATCAGGGCGCAATGTGGCCTCCACCCAGAACACACACACACATACACACAGCAGGATGAAACACAGGCGATTAAAGTATTTTGTATATAAACAGTTTAAATAAAGCTTTATCAGTAACTTTAACTCAATAAGAAAATGCGATGCAAAACTATCCAGGGAAAGATGACTTTATTTCATAATGAATGATAAAGATCGGCCCTTTGAGGTCCAAATGAACACAGCAAAATGATGTTAATTACCATATTTGTGCACAAAAGCAAACATGCATACCCTTAAATGTCCCAGCGGAGGTTGGACAAAAAAAAAAAAACAACCACAAAATAATACTGAGGACAAAGAAAGAAAGTAAATGAGAGCAGAAAGAAACACACTGTACACTGAGTCAAACTATTAACACTGGAGAGTACGCTGGTATCTATGATGCTACTCTGGCGTCACATATTTGTCGCGAATAACAAAATATTCTTAAAAAACAGGAGATTTATGACAACTAAATTGATTTAGCTTTAGTCCACAGTCCTAATGTGAAGACACTCACAGTTTTCTCCTTTGTGTGAACTACTTTGTGTATAAATCTTTGTTTGTTCCTCATCCTCCTTTGCCAAAGTTCTTCCTGTTTGAAGAAGTTGATCATAAGTGCATAAATTCGGCATATTTTGGGAAATCCAGCAATCATCGTCATAATACCAGGTAGAGAACAGGCAGACAACAAAAAACTAGAAAATTCCATAATCATCAACACAGGCATGGGTCAAAACACGGAAGTAACTACAGTTTTAAAAAAAAAACAGGGAACGCTGGAAACAAAGGGTCAGATACACACATACTATGGACGAGAGTTTGTGACAAGACAAAGGAGCATGAGGGCATATAAAGACAAAATAATCAAGGGATGAACTCAGAACAGGTGCACACATTAGGTAAGTGATGATGGGAATGATGGGACAGGGCCAGAGACAGAAACAACAGGCACATGAAACTCAAAACAAAACATTTGCTAAGATGTGGAATGTCCTTAAGCTGTTGGAGGTCTACAGCAGGGCAGAAACGTTAGAGGGCATTGCTTGGGAGGAGCAATGACATCCTCAGCAGTATCAGGAAGAGTCACGACGTCAGGGTGAAGCAATGCGACAACAACGTCCCCTGCAGAGTCAGAATGGTGTCCTAAAGAACCAAGGACAACATCAAAGGACCTACAGGCCTCTGTCGCATCAATCAAGGTTTAGTGTTAGTGACTCCACTATCAGAAAGACACTGGGGGAAAATGGCTCCATGGAAGAGTGGCGAGGTGAAAACCACTGCTAACCCAGAAGAACATTAAGGCTCATCTGAATTTTGCCAAAACACACCTTGATGATCCTCAAACCTTTTTGGGAGAATGTTCTGTGGATGGATGAGTCAAACATGGAACTGTTTGGAAAACAGGAGTCCCATTACATCTGGTGTAAACCAAACACTGAATTCCACTAAAGGAACATCATACCTACGGTCAAACATGGTGGTGGAAGTGTGATGGTGTGGGGATGCTCTGCTGTTTCAGGGTCTATACAAATTGAGGGAAACATGAATTCTGTTCTCTATCAGAAAAACCTAAAGGAGGATGTCTGTTCTTCAGTCGGTAAATTGAAACTCAAAAGCAACTGGATTATGCAGCAAGACAATGATCCCAAGCGTAGTAGTCAGTTCTACTCCTAGAAGTAAGTGAAAGTCTGATCTCCAGTTATTGGAAGCGTTTGGCTGCAGGTACTGCTGCTGAAGGTAGCACAACCAGATTTTAAGGGGACAATAAAATAAATAACTAAAAAAAACTATATTGTGTGTTTACTCAGGTTGACTTTGTTTTATGTTGTATTTTGTTCGAAGATCTAAAACTAGTTAGTATTAGATATACCCAACAACAGAAGAATGGGTGCAAGATGGGGCAAATACTTTTTCACAGCACTGTATATGTTTTGTTTGTTAAACAACACATTTTTGTTTTTTTGTTTTTTATTATTAGTCATAGATGTGGATCATCTCTGTGAATGAATGATTACTATAGAAATGATAACATATTAGAACAAGCACATTATATACCTGTGATGTACAACCCCAATTCCAAAAAAGTTGAGACACTGTGTAAAATGTAAATAAAAAGAGAATGCAGTGATTTGCAAATCTCATAAACCCATGTGTTATTCACAATATAACATAGAAAACATATCAAATGTTTAAACTGAGGAAATCTACCATTTTAAGGAAAAAAATAAGTTAATCTTAGATGGGCAGAGTCTCACAGAAGTAAAGATGGGATGGAATCTGGATGGAAGCAGATCTGTATATACCTTTCAGCATTGATGGTGCCTTTCCAGATGTGCAAGCTTCCCATTCCATAGGCACTAATGCACCCCCATATCATCAGAGACACAGGCTTTTTAACTGAGTGCTGATCAAAAGCCGGATGGTCCCTCTCCTCTTTAGTCCTCTTTAGTTTAGAGGACGCGGCATCCATGGTTTCCAAAAGAATTTCAACTTTTGGCTCGTCTGACCACAGAACAGTTTCCACTTCGCCTCAGTCCATTGTAAATGAGCTTTGGCCCAGAGAAGACGGTGGCATTTCTGGATCATGTTCACAAATGGCTTCTTCGTATGATAGAGCTTTAATCAGCGTTTGTGGATGGCACGGAAAACTGTGTTAACAGACGATGAGTTCTGGAGGTGTTTCTGAGTCCATGCAGTGATTTCCATTACAGAATCATGCCTGATTTTAATGCAGTGCCTCCTGAGAGACTGAAGATCCTGGGCATAAAATATTGATTTTCACTCTTGTCCCTTGTGCACAGAGAGTTCTCCAGATTCTCAGAATCTGTACTGTAGATGATGAGATATTTATAGTCTTCCCAATTTTACGTTGAGGAACATTATTCTGAAATTATTCCACAAATTGTAAACAGAGTTTTTTCTCTTTTTATACCCGATCATCTTACTGACCTGTTCCCAATTAACCTCCAGCTGTTTCTTTTTAGTAACACTTACTTATCCAACCTTTTGTTGCCCTGTCCCAACTTTTTTTGAGACGTGTTGTGGCCATCAAATTCAAAATTACATTTCCTCAGTTTAAACATTGATATGCATTCTATGTTCTATTGTGAAAAACATAAGGGTTTATGAGATTTGCAAATCACTGCATTCTGTTTTTATTTACATTTTACACAGCATCCCAACTTTTTTTTTGGAATTGGGGTTGTACGTTACAGCCAGAGCTACAGTCAGAGATGCAGCTCTAGAAAATTATTCTGATTCAAGAATTCAACACGCTGTGATATAAGAACTCAGAAATACATTTTAAAAGGTTTGATTTTTGATTTCTGCCACTTTGAGAACCACTGCACTAGAGGACGGACTGCCATGGAAAAATTTAGTTCAGCGCCCACTTCAGCCTCCATCATGAACTGCACTTGATGCCAACTTTGTTTTTCATTCGCATCTTTATCAGTTTAAAAAACATAAAAAATCTTCGACTACATCCTTTCTGAAATTTGTTTACTTCTCTCCTCATAGTCATGTCATGTCGTATGTATACCCTGCCTGTCTGTCCTCGCTGTGAGTGCACTCGCATGACTCTTATTCAAACTGCTGCAAACGGCACATAATACTGTGGCAGTGCTGTTTTTTTTTTTTGTTTTTTTTAGATAAATAAAGTGCAAGAACATTGTTCAAAGTGGATTTCATAAGATGTCTGTTGTAATCCTTCATTCTGTTGTTTTTCAGAAATCTATGAAATGTAAATTTCCCTCAGAGGTGCGGGCCTCCAAATCCACTCTTTCCTCAGAGTGATAAACCTGTTACACTCATTGTGTCCATGAGGTTTCACTTTATTACCTCTGACAACCATTTAAACAAAGACTAAAAGGCGCAAAAGTGCCAATGGGATTTTTCCCCCCCGTCCAGCTCTAATACATTCAGCAAAACAGAGAGAGGGTGAATGAGTGACCGAGTGTGGCTCTTACTTCCTGAAAAAGTGAAAAGAGCGCTGGATGAAAAGGTGAAAGAGCGACTGAACAAAAGCACTTTGTCCCAATGACGGCGCTTTTTTTTTTAAATTGTGGCTTAAAGAGTAAGTGTATGTGTGTGTGTGTGTGTGTGTGTGTGTGTGTGTGGGTGCTTTAACAATGCGGCACCATACACTGAATTACGGCTTTTATTGTGACACTCGTTTTTCACCCGTCGCTTCACATCAGTGAATGACAAACTGTAGCAATCTCTCATCACCTCTCTTTATCCTTACTTAACATTTAATAAAAATATTAGCATGAGTGTCATAGTTCAGAGGAAACCGCTAAACCAGCTTTGAGGTGTGTCTGTGTGTGTGTGTGTGTGAGAGAGAGAGAGAGAGACACACAAAATAACAGTAAGAAATATCCTATAATGAGCCTCTGTTTGCAAAATGCGGAGGATGTCAGAGGATTTGCATTATTTTAACCACAATAAAAACATTGAATAAAAGGCTTTTGTATAAAAGGTCTCGTGTTTTTGTGTCTTTTGTCAGGAATCACTATTCTGTTCTAGGTTATAAAGAAAAGGTCATATCGACGTGTCGTTTGAGAATGAGTCGACTCTTTTAGGTGAACGACTGGAGTTGACTCTGGAGTCGTTTTATTTTTTTTGACGCTCTGGCTGAAAACGTGTCCGTATTCTATATTCATGACTAAGTGCACTTAGAACGCTGCTTCCACGTCATATCCAATTGTTTTGGTTCTAGTCCTGTCTCCACCCCTGTTCTGTCACTGGCTGTTATCTTACTGTGTGTACCTGTCTTGTGTTTCATGCTCTGTTTATGCAATGTCCAGTCCTGCTCTGAATTTTTTATGTTGTGGTTTTCTCTGTCCTGTGATTATGCTGTGTGTCTGTGTACTGAACCCCTACATGGAGATTATCGATAATATTACCGTGCATTCAAGTCCTCCTAGGAAGTTCATATTTAGTACTGAGTTGGGAAGTTGTAATTACGATGCCAGGTGCATTCAAGTCACTTTGGTCGGAGCAAGATGGCGGTGTACCGTCTATTAACTAACTATAAAAAATACAGCAAGGTTTTTAAAGTCTACTTCTGGAAAATTACAAACAAAGAATGCGCCTCGGGTGTGTTTTTTTTTTTTTTTTTAAATGATTTTAATCAATTTATGAAGCCACTGTAAAAATATTACCATTACATATTATATCGTGATTGTACAATGCTGCAACATATTTTGCGCAGGCAATTAGCTTGTTTTATTGTAAATAAAAAAGCAAAGATTTATTTTTTTTTGTAATATTTCATCCTTGTTGTTTTATTATTCATTCATTTTCGAGTATTAATTTGAGCTTGAGTTATGAAAATAAATTCATTGCTTTATTGTTTTCCACATTTTGTTCATTTACAAAAAATTTATTTTTTAAAGAATTAATCATGCTATGTAGCTAAATGCTAATCATATCCACAGATTTTCCACATTCAATTAAAAACTGTTTTAAAGTAGTGTGTACACTGATGGCTGTAAGCTACAGTAATGATATATATTGCGATTGTACACAAAGCATTATTTACTTGTTTTGGTTACTTGAGCAATGCTTTTATTATGGTGTAGTTAGCTCTTAAATGTAGCATTCTCTTCGTAGCGCCTGCTTTTTAATTAAATAAGTGTAATAATCTGTGCTTGCTACAAAAATCTGTGTGCTCTATCTCATCTAAATTTAGCCTATTAGCTAGCAGGCCTTAATGTACTAGAGGACAGGCGAAAAGTTAAGATGTGCTCTTTTCCAGCAGCTCGTCTTTGCGACACTCAAACCACGCGTTCTTTCACCGCCATTTTTTATCCCTGTCTCCGCTGCACAACTTTTCTATCTCTCCTCAGTGGATGTTTCTTCTCTTTCTTCTCGTTTTTTTCTTGCTCCGTCCTTCGTTCCACTCGTGCTTAATCTGTTCAGGCTGCGTAATCCGTAATCCGTCAGGAAATTGTTTCCAGATTAAAGAAACTCAGAGCATGACGCAGTTTTATTCAGGCATGAAATTACGTCCCGAAATACGAAAAAATATGAAAAACACACACACCTGGACGAGTTTTCATACTCATACACAGCAGAATGGACTGTTAGATATTACTGTTAGAATCGTTAAATTTATTGGCCTTCGAGAAAGTTCTACAGATATAAAGTGAAAAAACAAACAAAACAAACAAACCCCAAACAAAACAGGTCTTAATAAAATTGATTGGAGAGATTAGGCACATGTTTGTATTAGAATTCTTCTTCTGTTATCTGTATTTATGTAGTTTATTTAGCAATTCATAAAAAGCAAAAATTAACTTCCATATTAGCTCACAGCCCTGTCAAAGCTAGTCATGATTAACACTTCTGAAGAAAAGCAAATCAGTAAAATGCTCGGACACACACACACACACACACACACACACACACACACACACACAAACACACATCGTTCATATTTCATTCCCACACAAAGGTTTTCCTGCTGAAGTTATGCCAATATAAATAGTGATTCAGTGTAGATACTGCACATTCTGTGAGTGTGTGTGATATTTGTTCTGTCATCAATATAAAAGTGTATTGCTTAAATAAGACTGTAGTTGGAGATTAAAAGCTGCTGCGTGTTCTTCTGTGCTTTATGACCCGTGTCTTTGTTCAGTGTGATTGTGTTACTATTTGGAGGAAACACGTTCGGTAAAGGTTTAATATGAAATACTGTGCGTTTGATAAGTGTGAGAGCTAATGTGTGTGTGTTCTATCCAGAAATATTAGCATCGACAGACATTGTTTCAAATAAAGAGAAATGATATGAAATAAATATGTATATATACCTTTTTAATTGAACATGTGGCAGCCTGGGAAAAGCCTTCATGTGGCGAAATTTTGAGGTTTTTAAAATGATATATATATAGTTCTGAAAACGTCAGGATTTCTTGAACTGTTTCTCTTTTGCTTCAGAAGTAAAGATATAGCATTTTAAAATCTGATTCCCTCCGAAAGTTAAAAAACGGAACAAAAAAAAATCTCATTTAAATTTCACTGAAAGACAACACACTGACTGTCGTAACACAAACGAGGAACGTAATCTAATAAATAAAGGCATGATGTGATGAAACAGAGTTACAGTGACCACCCCAAAGTTTTCCAATAACAGTGCAGACATCATCATTATTATCTATTCATACTGTTGTTACATTTACCGCTGTGGAACATCCGGTTCTCGTTTACATTACGGCAGCTCGCCTTTCTTCAGCTTTCGTGTTAAGGATGCTAAACCGATGAATGACTCTGCACTCCTTATATTCACACACATCATCTACTGTGTGTTGTGTTTAATACTGTGCTACTGTATGATCATGAATAAATATGTAAACTAAAGAGCTCTATGAGTGTGTATGCGGACGTGTTGTGAGCTCGTTAATGCGTAGAGTTGTCTTTGGGTCAAGTCTGAGACAGAGTAGGTTCTGTACCAGGCAGTGATGCTACAGGTCAGTTGAGGATGGGAGTGCATGCAGGAAATAGAGATACTGTTGTGCCTTTCTTCATGATGGATAAGGTTCTGAGGGACAATGACAAGTTGCCCATGTGTAGAATGGTGTGAGATGCTCAGGTCTTCCTGAAGTCATCTCTTGCTAACATTCGGGCTCACTAATCTTTTTTTTTTTACCTCCAGTAAAGATGTGTGTAAATGTTTGCGAAAGCAAAACTCGATTAATTTCGAAAAATTCTCGAAAAATTTCCACTAGAATTCTACTCACGCATTAATTAGCAGGCACGTCCACAGCAAAGCTGATTTCCATTTGGTGACGCCCACTAAACTCCATATAAGGCATAACTCGTACAGCTGAAATGACGAGTAAACGGCAGAAAGTCAGAAAGACTTCCTCAGAAGTCGAGGGGAAAGTTATTTTGAGCTATATCTATAATAAAAAATATATTATGTAACAGTGTAAATGCAGCAGAAAGACCCGAATCTGGAGCTAAATTACAGAAGAAATGAATTAGAAGTGAATTAACGTATGAATGTATTTCCAATATTTAAACAGGTTTGTAGTGCGACGTTTAGTCATAATTCAGCGTGAGCTGATTAACACTCGGCCAAAAGAGGAGTAACTTTTAAAAATGTTTAGAGGTGCACAGTCTTAATGAACTAGTGTTAGCGTTCGTGCTCATATACCATAAATAAGGCGACTTTACGGTGCTCATTTCATGGAAAAAAATGGAAGAGACAGTATGGAATGGAAGAAGTAGGTGTTTGTGTTTGTGTGTGTGTGTGTGTGTGTGTCTGTGTGTGTGTGTGTGTAGAACTCCAGTGGTGATTTGTGCCATTTTTTCCTGCCATTTCAGGAGCACATGCTACCTGCTAACTGTCATGTTCGCGTGGCGAATTGTACTGTCCTGTTCACATCCAGATAAAGAGGACACTTTGTAGAGCTCAGTGTGTGTTTGTGTGTGTGTTTGTGTGTGTGTTTGTGTGTGAACTCCAGGTGTGTTTATTCTTCACAGTTAGAGGAACACATGGTAACGCCATGGTTCGTGTTGCGACTCATACTTTCCTGTTCACATCCTGATAAATCTGGGTCTCTCTCTCTCTCTCTCTCTCTCTCTCTCTCTCTCTGTGTGTGTGTATGTGTGTGTGTGTGTGTGTGTGTGTGCGCGCTCAACTGGACGCTAATAAACTCTTAAATCCATTCTCTCCACCCAGGCGTAGCCTTTCACACATTTAAACTGGAGAAATGCGTGTGGAGGGAATGTATTAGCAGCTCACACACACACACACACACACACACACACACACACACACACACACACACACGCTATATCATTGCAATATTCCAATGAGAATTATTTTTACATTACGATGTCTTTTGATATTCAAGTGTGTTTTCTATTAGAGACACCTCTTAAAGAGCCAGAGGTCAAAGGTCAGAGGTCAGAGGATAGAAACCGCTACTTTTACGAATTCAATCACTTGCTAAAGAAGAGCTCTAAACCGACTTCTGGTCCTTTTTCCAAAGCGGTTACAACAGAGAGGGTGTGTGTGTGTGTGTGTGTGTGTATTAGTTATTGTTATTATTATTATTATTATTATTATTATTAATAATAATAATAATAATAATAATAATATTATACAAACATTCACTTTACTGAACTGAGTGTGCACTTTTTTGAAACACACACACACACACACACACACACACACACAGAGCGTTTGTCTAAATGTCAGATCGGCTTAAAGCCGGTATTCAAACATTAAAACAGTGACAAACTTAAAACACAATGCCACATTACACACAGGTAGTGTTTACTTTCAAACGGCTGTGGCACTCTGACATTAGAACACACAAACACACACACACACACACACACACTCTCTCTCTCTCTCTCTCTCTCTCTCTCTCTCTCTCTCTCTCTCTCTCTCTCTCTCACACACAGACACACACACACACACACACACATTTCTTTAATCCCAGCATGCACTGTAACACTACCAAATCAGCTTCAATAAGGTCGGTATTTATTATTAACGCAGAAATGAAATGAATGAAATGAATGAAATGAATGAAATGAACGTTCATCAGAAACTTTGGGAGCCATTGAACACTTCACCAACAGTGTAAAAGTCAACATTTACACACAATGACAGGAGTAGTTCAATCAATATTGAATTTACGTTTACCTTTCAGCACTCCATTGTTCACACACACGACTCATAAACAGCCCTTCAACACCCAACCACATGATATAATTAACTCTGTGTGCAAATGTCATATCTATGTTAAACATACTTCAGCACACTCACTGAACTCACTGTGTACATAATGACTTAAACCCCTGACAACTGACTTATTCCCACTGTAGTCATACATATAAAAACAGTAACGCAATATGAATTATTACTATTATTATTATTATTATTATTATTATTATTATTATTATTATTATAAACAGCAATTATGACTAATAATAAAAGAATGTGAACATTTTGTAACACTAAAACCTTGTGTCAGCTTTGACAGGAGTTCAAATACAGGTTTATATTAATGTGTTCGTACTAGCACATTAACACTAACTCACATGGGGACTTATACGGCGGACGTCCCACACAAACAAGTTCAAATTCAGTGTCATCGTTAATACTAGAGGTCGAGTGATAGTGGCTTAATCAACCCATAGTTTTTAAAATTTTTACTGAATGAAAACATAACACTCGAAGTATAACTTTATTGCAAAATAAAGAGTGCTGACTGTACCATGAAAATGTACTGTAGTTTTAAAAACGTTATACAGTGAGGGAAAAAAGTATTTGATCCCCTGCTGATTTTGTATGTTTACCCACTGACAAAGAAATGATCAGTCTATAATTTTAATGGTAGATTTATTTGAACAGTGAGAGACAGAATAACAACAAAAAAATCCAGAAAAACGCACATCAAAAATGTTATAAATTGATTTGCATTTTAATGAGGGAAATAAGTATTTGACCCCTCTGCAAAACATGACTTAGTACTTGGTTTAAAAACCCTTGTTGGCAATCACAGAGGTCAGACGTTTCTTGTAGTTGGCCACCAGGTTTGCGCACATCTCAGGAGGGATTTTGTCCCACTCCTCTTTGCAGATCTTCTCCAAGTCATTAAGGTTTCGAGTCTGACGTTTGGCAACTCGAACCTTCAGCTCCCTCCACAGATTTTCTATGGGATTAAGGTCTGGAGACTGCCTAGGTCACTCCAGGACCTTAATGTGCTTCTTCTTGAGCCACTCCTTTGTTGCCTTGGCCATGTGTTTTGGGTCATTGTCATGCTGGAATACCCATCCACGACCCATTTTCAATGCCCTGTCTGAGGGAAGGAGGTTTTCACCCAAGATTTGACGGTACATGGCCCCGTCCATCGTCCCTTTGATGCGGTGAAGTTGTCCTGTCCCCTTAGCAGAAAAAAAACCCCAAAGCATAATGTTTCCACCTCCATGTTTGACGGTGGGGATGGTGTTCCAGGGGTCATAGGCAGCATTCCTCCTCCTCCAAACACGGCGAGTTGAGTTGATGCCAAAGAGCTCCATTTTGGTCTCATCTGACCTCAACGCTTTCACCCAGTTGTCCTCAGAATCATTCAGATGTTCATTGGCAAACTTCAGACGGGCATGTATATGTGCTTTCTGAAGCAGCGGACCTTGCGCGCGCTGCAGGATTTCAGTCCTTCACGGCGTAGTGTGTTACCAATTGTTTTCTTGGTGACTATGGTCCCAGCTGCCTTGAGATCATTGACAAGATCCTCCCGTGTAGTTCTGGGCTGATTCCTCACTGTTCTCATGATCAATGCAACTCCACGAGGTGAGATCTTGCATGGAGCCCCAGGCCGAGGGAGATTGACAGTTCTTTTGTGCTTCTTCCATTTGCAAATAATCGCACCAACTGTTGTCCCCTTCTCACCAAGCTGCTTGGCAATGGTCTTGTAGCCCATTCCAGACTTGTGTAGGTCTACAGTCTTGTCCCTGACATCCTTGGAGAGCTCTTTGGTCTTGGCCATGGTGGAGAGTTTGGAATATGACTGATTGATTGCTTCTGTGGACAGGTGTCTTTTATACAGGTAACAAACTGATATTAGGAGCACTCCCTTTAAGAGTGTGCTCCTAATCTCAGCTCGTTACCTGTATAAAAGACACCTGGGAGCCAGAAATCTTTCTGATTGAGAGGGGGTCAAATACTTTTTTCCCTCATTAAAATGCAAATTAATTTATAAAATTTTTGACATGCGTTTTTCTGGATTTTTTTGTTGTTATTCTGTCTCTCACTGTTCAAATAGAACTACCATTAAAATTATAGACTGATCATTTCTTTGTCAGTGGGCAAACGTACAAAATCAGCAGGGGATCAAATACTTTTTTCCCTCACTGTATATATATACATATATATATATATATATATATATATATACACATATATATATATATATATATATATATATATATATATATATATATATATATATATATATAAATTAACTATTAATAAATAAAGTAAATAAACGATATACGTCCAAATTGAACCAAAAAGGAACACTCCAAATAACAAATGAAAATAAAGACATCCAAAACCTTTACTACTCTTTAAAGAGTACTAGTAGTCTTTACTTCTGGTAAAGAGTAGGGGTGTAACCCCGGTGTCCTGGCGACTTTCCCCCATTGGCCCTTCTCTATCATGCCCCCCTAATAATCCCCATCTCTGAATTGGCTACATCACTCTCTACTATCCACTAATAACTGGTGTGTGGTGGGAGTTCTGGAGCACTATGGCTGCCGTCGCATCACCCTGGTGGAGGCTACACACTAGTGGCGGTTGAGGAGATTTCCCCATACAATGTAACAGCAGTTTGTGCGTCTAGACAAGCGCTATATAAATGTAACTGTAACTAACTCACTAACTAACTAACAAAATGAATCAAAAAACACTTCAGATAACACAACAAAATTTGCCAGTGCTATTTTTTATTTCACCTCTAAAGGCCGCTCTTGTACTGTATAATGACAGCTCCTGCAGCGGACGCAACCGGGAAAACTGTAGGTGTGGATTTTTGCTGATAACTGATAGTTCCTGCAATCAGTTATCTGTGCCGATTGATCGGCAGAACCGATCAGTCAGTTGAACTCTAGTTGTTATGGAGATGTTTATGCAACATTTATGGAAGGAGTCTCCAGTGTCAGCGCTGTGTAACAGTCAGAGGTAAAGCTGCAACTTTACATTTTCTGACATCTTCAGGACAGAGGAGTTTACACTTCTTTACTGTTTCTCTGTAACACAACAGTCTCTGTTTTCAAGAGAGAGAAAAAGAAAGTAACAACAATAATGAGACCATATGGCCAAAAGTATGTGGACACCTGAACATCACAGCTATATGTGCCCATTCCAAACCATGGGCATTTACACAGAGTTGGTCCACCCTTTGCTGTTATAATAATAAGCTCCACTCTTATGGGAAGGCTTTCCACTAGATCTTGGGGTGTGGCTGTGGGGATTTGTGTTCATTCAACTACAAGAGTGTTATTGAGGTTGAGGTCAGGCGCTGATGTTGAGACTTCAGTTCCAGTTCTTCCCAAAGGTGTTCAGTGTGGTTGAGGACAGGGCTCTGTGCAGGACACTTGAGTTCTTCGTCCATCTTGTTCCAATCTTCACACACCATGTCTTCATGGAGCTCACTTTGTGCACTTTGTGTCTCGCTGGAACAGGTTTGGTTCCACCTAGTTCTTAGGGAAATTTTAATGCTACATCATACAAAGAAATTCTGTACAGTTGTGTGGCAGCAGTTTGGGGAAGAACCACATACTGTGTGGGTGTGATAGTCAGGGGTGCACATACTTTTACCATATAGTGTAACGTGTTTCATGCACCTTCCACAACATTAAATGTGACAAAAAATGCATAAAAAGTATGACAAGTATTCTTTAATTAAAAAGATTTTTTTTTCTTTTAGGTGAGTACGTGTGTTTGAAGGAGTTGGTCTCTAGATCAGGGTTTCTTAATCAGTGGTCCGTGGACCCCTTGTGGTCAGTGGCATATTTACATGGGGTCTGTGTTTGTGTTTCTAAAAATATTTCAGATATGTCTAAGTACGTATGTGGTTTTGTTAAATATTTCAAAATATACTTTAAATACATATTTAGGCTCATTACATTTCAGAAAAGCCACCAATAATGATAATTCAGAGTGATAATCACATTGTGTGTCATGTTAGCAATAAAATGTCTGGACATTTTACTATTCACGCTCAGCTGCGAAAACCTCAACTTCAGGTTTGACCGGTGCTTTACAGGCGCTCCAAATGCACCCGTCTTTAAAAAAAATACACTTTATAAATTAGTGTCCCATGTGTGTCTCATTTTGAGACAATTAGTGTCTCATTTTGTCTCTTTTCCTCACAGGGACCAGCCAGATGTCCCCACAACATCAGATATTCCTACCAGAAGTTGATCTGAAGAGGATAATTATATTGAGAGCTCATTTGGCACAGTAATGATCGGTTCATAGCATGTAGCGTGGCCTGATAAATATCCAGGCTTTACATTGCAGATTCTTTTAGGATCAGAACTTTTTAAGGCAGTGTGTAACATATAATATGATGCTCACCATAATCAGCCCAGACTACAAGTGAATGCAAACCTAAATTACAGCAGCATATCTAGCAAAAGCTAACTTAAATTAGCTAGTGAATGCTAGCTTGCAAAGCTAACCTAGATTTCCTGAGAACGGCTAGTGAAGCTTAACTGACTCATGATTATCTAGTGAGTGCTAAAAGGAAATTACCCCAGACTAGAGACCTAGATTATCTCAGAGTAGGCTACATAGCAAATGCTAAGCTAAATTATTTTCAACTAGCTTTAGTTGAATTATTTTCACATACACACACACATACACACACACACAACCCACTGAGCTATAGGTATGTATATTTTCACATGATTTGTGTGGAAACATTTTTCATATTTGCTCACAGAAACAGGCTGGTGTGGTAGCTAGTCAGCTAGCTAGCTGTGTTTGGTAGCTAGAGTAATGCTAATTTATATTAGCTATTATTAGCCAGATTCCATGGCTACGTGGGTTAAACTTAATTTGAGCCATACTTTTCAATCAGTGCATAACGGTAGCCTAATATAGCAATAGGTAGATTGCCACCCCAGCATTGATTATATCCCAATAACGGCACGTTCTGAAGTGTTTAATTTCTTACGTACCCTTTTTAATTTTAAATTTTTGTTGCATTTAATGTTGTTGAACATCCATGAGACAGGTTAGTTCCTGTTCTCACTTATTATATCAGCTATAAATAATCATTCCCTCACCAGCCTCTATTTTTTTGTTCCTCTTAAAGTTAATAATAAAAACAACAAACCCCCAAAAAAAAACAACGCAGTTTGTCATTTTACTTAGAAACCAAGACATTTAATGTAAACCGCATAGTGTAAATTCCCCTGCTGAAAAAATACCCACCAGAAACCATCACAGAAATTATAATGGTTTCCACTACAAATACCATTACAAACCATTACCATTATTGGTCCTTAATGATAGCCAGTAGACATAACCAGCAATAGAAGGCAGCAAATTACCAGTAGAGCCCCACAGGGACCATTACATTTTCCGTTAAAACCGATACAATTCCCATTGTAACCATTAAAACCATTACAAATTCTATGAGGTGAAATTCTTTTCTGTTGTTGTTGTTTTGTTTTGTTTTTTTTTACAGCAGGGTCCTTTGTCCTGTGTTAGAAAACAAGCAAGTTACAGCTTTACTTCTGACTGTTACAAAGCGCTGACACTGGAGACTTCCATCAGAACCAGTACCACACAGCATCGGAACAATTTTTCTACACAACACTGTTCATTCATCTCATCCGTCTACAACAAATCAGCAGAACTGACCTTCCCTTTCCACACAGTGTTGAATGTGGACCTACTCACTTTTGTAGTTCTGTGCATTTACACACTTGCCTGTTTGCACATTATATGATCTGCCAAGTTAAATCCTTTTGTATGTGCATATTTGGCAAATTAAGTGATTCTGATTTTAATTAGAGAAGTTTTAGGCTCATCATGTCAGAGCACTCGGTATGGTGAGAAAACTTGTTTTCATTACTCCAACTTGAGCACTGCAGCAGATGGAGTGGGGTGTAGCTGCTAGTCAGTCTACCCAGCAGCAAGGAGTGCCAAGCTGTTTAAACACCCCAAAGTACACTGTCACTGCTAGCAGAAGAAAAGGATCTGCCCTTCCCCCGTTTGTTCAGAGGCTCCTCAACTCCTTCAGGTGGTGGCTGAGGCACAGCCCTGAAAAGCCAGAGGATATGGTTGATCGAATAGTGGTGGAGGAATTTGTCTCCTGAATTCAAGAAACAAAGAACAATATCATTCCCACACTCAGGACTGCCCTTGCTAAATCCTAAGTGAAAGAAGTCCCCGCAGGAAGCTTGATTGTGAGGACCGACACCCCTTGCTGCAGAAATGAGAAATCGCCCAGCAGATGCTGATGAGAGGAATGGCCAAGGGAGATGAGACTCAGCGTGTCATTGACACAAGCCCCCTGCAGCGAGCGACCCAATTCCTTCCGTACCTATACCTGTACTAAACTCTCTTTTCTCTCCTCTCTTTCCCAGAGCGAATGCACCTAATAACAGTCCATATTCAAGGACATAAACACCAGGCTTCAGAGGATTCAGGCTGTACCCAGACCCTTTTTGAGGTGCCACTCGAAATTGAATTCACGGGCCAAAATCATTAAAAAAGGTTCCCTACTTTTTCCACGAGGTAACTTCCGGAATTAATCAGTCCCTTCAGGATTTCACAATTTTGCGATCGTAGAAACGGAGCGTGCAATTTTTCACAATTACCGCAGATGTTCTGCACATTCGGGCCGAGACGTGTCATGTGACATCATCACAACACGCATTCAGCCAAAACCCTCTTCAATTCACATGCATCGAACATGAGTACAGCTAAAAGCACTTTTTTTTACCAACAATCATCACTGTGAAAGCTGTGCAATTGCATTTTCAACCAATTCAAGCAATTTTCCGCAAATAAAAGCACTAAATTCTTTGAAGTTTTCTGAAAAAAGCTGCACCCAAATCAAGCATTGTTGGCCACGACAATCACAAAAAACCTCTGCGAAATCCTGTACAGACTGATTTAATCAGCCAGGGTTTATTCAGCACAGGAGCAGTGTCCTGGCTAGTAAAGCGGCGTGTAAACCCGATGTAAGGTTTGTGCTGCCCCAGCAGAGGATACCTTTGAACAGGTGAAATTTATGGGCACAGTATTCAGGCTGGGATCGTGCTGACCTTTCACCCATTTCAAAAAAATAAGATTTATAGAGTGCTCTCGAATTTGTTATAAAGACGTTCATGTATTGCCATTTTGTTCACTAGATAAAACTAGATAAAAGCAATATTATATAGCAATTTAGCAATTTATATTTTAATGTGTTCATTTTATATTAACACAATTAAATGTATTGAAATATGGTAATACAAAAAAAAAGAAAAGATGAATGGACATAATGCATGTAAACACACGCAGACAGTTTTAGCTCCATGCAACATATTCAGTTAAATAATCAGAAATGAATGAATGCCCTCTAGTGGACACGATAGAGAATCACAGCCTCTGTGGTGTTTTAGTGTTTTATATATTTTAGGGTTTATGAATATTAGCGGTGATGAGGGAGTTTGACAGTAACAGAGTTGGTGTTTATTACTCACACATTACGTTATTATTTTATTATCATGTCTCACATCAGTCTAACTGTATTGTTATTCAAGGTTATTGTGTCAATGACACTGTACAGTATATAGCAGTGTTTAACTTCTAAATACCAAGATTTGTTTAAGAGGTGAATCTGCACACCAACAAATGTAGTGTCAAACGAGAAAAATACACACTAATGCACCAATTTAGCAAATGTATGAAGTGAAATAATGACATACGTCTTTGAAAGGAAAAAGCATGTTGAATTGCACTAATCGGAAAACAATAATGAGTTGCATTAACAGTTTTTGCATTTTAATGCATTGTATTTTCGAGGCTTGCATTTTCAGGGGCAGCAATTCGACATGGTTGTATATTTAAGCTGTGAATATTTCAATTGGAAACATTTCACACACATTTTCATTATTAAAAATTAACCTTATAAAGTTCCTTTCCAAAATATTCAGTTTGTTTAAAAATACCACCTATAATATTCGATGGGCAAATTTCGGTCCATTTCATTACACTTAAAAAAATTCACTTCCACAAATTCAGTGGTTCTGATTCAACTGAAATATTCACAGCTTAAATATATAAACATGTAGAATTGAAGCCCCCAAAAATGCAAGCCCTGAAAATACAAATTGGATCGAGCTGCCAGGAAGAACATAGTAACTCATATAATCACTCTTTATAACCGTGGCGAGCAGAAAAGCATCTCAGAACACACAATACATTGAACCGTGAGGTGTATGGGCTACAACAGCAGAAGCAATATAATGACTACATATTGAAATCTCTTGTGTCTTTTTGTCGAGACCTGAGGTTATTTGTTTGTTTAAAGACGTTGGTAAGGTCCACATAATTGTTTTTAGACCCTAATAACTAAAAACATAGGATTGAAGAAGGGTGTACCTTTTGTTTTCTGACAAACAAGATGTTTCATTGCTTCTGAGGCTGTTCGGAGGTCATGTAGAGGTGAGTCAGCACGATGGTAACAGATTTGATTTCTCTGTATCCATGTACAGTGGTGCTTGAAAGTTTGTGAACCCTTTAGAATTCCTAAAAGTAGATAAAGAGAACCCAATTAAACAAATGGGACAAAAATATTATACTTGGTCATTAGGAAAATGATCCAGTATTACATATCTGTGAGGGGTAAAAGTATGTGAACCGTTGCTTTCAGTGTGTGGTGTGACCCCCTTGTGCAGTAATAACTGCAGATAAACGTTTGGGGTAACTGTTGATCAGTCCTGCACATCGGCTTGGAGGAGTTTTATCCCGTTCCTCAGTACAGAACAGCTTCAACTCTGGGATGTTGGTGGGTTTCCTCACATGAACTGCTCGCTTCAGGTTCTTCCACAGCATTTCTATTGGATTAAGGTTAGGACTTTGACTCGGCCATTCCAAAACATTAACTTTATTCTTCTTTAACCGTTCTTTGGTAGAACGATGGGTGTGTTTATGGTCGTTGTCTTGCCGCATGACCCACTTTCTCTTCAGATTCAGATCACAGACAGATGTTCTGACATTTTTCGTTAGAGTTTGCTGATATAATTCAGAATTCATTGTTCCATCAGTGATGGCGAGTCGTCCTGGTCCAGATGCAGCAAAACATGCCCAAACCATGACACTACCACCACCATGTTTCACAGATGGGATATGGTTCTTATGCTGGAATGCAGTGTTTTCCCTTCTCCAAACATAACGCTTCACATTTAAACCAATAGTTCTATTTTGTTCTCATCTGTCCACAAAACATTTCTCCAACAGTCTTCAGGCTAGTCCATGTGATCTACGTATTAAACTGCAGACGTGCAGCAAGTTTTTTTGGAGAGTGGTGGTTTTCTCCTTGCAGCCCTGCCATGTACACCGTCGTTGTTCAGTGTTCTCCTGATGGTGGACTCATGAACATTAACATTATCAAATGTGAGAGAGACCTTTACTTGCTTAGAAGTTACCCTGGGTTCCTTTGTGACCTTGTGGACTATTGGAGTGATCTTTGCCAGTAAAACCAACACAGGACTCCTTTTGGTTTCAGTGAAATTTTACAGCACTTATTGATGATATGGGGAAACTTGATAAAAGAAGCAAACATACGCATGGTTATGTGGGACGTATGAAGTCTGTAATTTAAGTCATAATTGTGACATCTTTCACCTAATAGTAGCCGTCAAAACATGACACTCATTCCATGGTGTTCCAAAGTACTGAAAGCATAGATAAATTCTGTATTTTTGTTTGTTTTACATTTCATTTAATTGGTCCCAGGCAGTGTGTTATAGGAGGGGTATCGTAGCATTGTTCTTCACTTCCTGTATTCTATTTTGTCTGTATTTCTGACTAATTGCACATTTTCAAAGACTAACAGCTAATCAGAG
Organism: Ictalurus furcatus; assembly: GCF_023375685.1. Lineage (NCBI taxonomy): Eukaryota > Metazoa > Chordata > Actinopteri > Siluriformes > Ictaluridae > Ictalurus > Ictalurus furcatus. Next base: position 33,546,623 of record NC_071260.1, on the reverse strand, counting down.
ACTATCAGCTAGAATAAAACACCATACTCTCTTAAATTGCCATTTGAACCAACTGGAAAGCAAAGACCTTTTAAAATGCACCGTAAAATAAGCAGCTCTCCATATAATGCCACTGTAACATATTTGGAAGCAGTATCCTCTCAAATGGCCACTCTAACCCAAAGCATTTCCCACTTAAAATTCCACTTTAACCAATTGGAAAGAAGTTTCCCTTTAAAATGCTACTGCAACCAATAAGAAAGCAGTGGCATATTAAGAGGAACTGCAGCTGATCTAAAAGCAGTTCCCCCTTAAACTGCCACTGGAATATATATATATATATATATATATATATATATATATATATATATATATAATGTCACAAATCAAATTCCATTGTAAAAAACTTTAAAATGCCACCTTAAAATGCCACTGTGACCACCCTTTTATTTGGACAATGTGGAAATTATTATGTTTCTTGATAGATAATGTGTTAACAATGATGCTTGATTATTAATAGTGTTTGTGCTCCCTGGACTAAAGTGGTAAACCTCTGTACAAAATTAACCTGTAACCCATGAAAGATTATTTCAATATAAACAATACTTACTCATCATGGGGCTCACGAGTTACTACTCATGTCTAATTCATTGCGAAGAATTTCTTCAGTAAAAATTAAATGATGTGCCTTAAAACTTCACTAGCAAGCATTTACACTGAAGAAATAACATTTTATACAAAACCAATTTAATAAACAACAGTGTGCGACATATAAAATACAAATAAAATGAGCATCAATCAAGTAAACAGGCTGTATTTTTATGTAATACTTTTAAAAACGCTCAAAACTACTAAAATCTGATCATATTTTATTTTGCTTCCATTCAAAAATGTCCAGTTGGGATCCCACTTCCTTTTTTTAAAAAAATAATTTGCATTTCTAGTGGCTCCTCACTACAAAGTTGTTTACATCTGGCCACAATGTCTGACATTTAGTCTCCTCGTTTAAAAGTTGTTCGAAGTCGATTGTAAGCATCCTCGTCACATTCTGCCAGCTCAGCAATACATGCTGAATCAGCAACCGTCTTCCTATCTATGCCAACTTTAGAATTGGCCTCTGTCTTTGTAAGTCCTGATACCACTGCTTTCAGGACCCTCTGATACCGGTCCAGTGCATGATCTGGAAGGAGAACTGTGAGAGGAAAAACATCAAATTAAGTGTCGTAGCAGTAACACTGGTTAGAATCAATAACTCAGTACTGGTGGGTCTGTGAACACACATCATGTTACGACTATATACTATGACTATATACTTATCAGTAGATCAAAGTACAACACGAACTACACTGAACAAAAGATAATTAAATAAATAATCATTTTATAAAGATGTTTGAAGTAGGAGTCCAACTACATTAGTCAGAATGAATGGTAAATGGCATACTTATATAGCGCTTTTATCCAAAGCGCTGTACACTGTGTCTCATTCACCCACACACACACACTCACACACCAATGGTAGCAGAAAATGCATCTGGAATGCAAGGCGCTAACTTGCCATCGGGAGCAACTTGGGGTTCAGTGTCTTGCCCAAGGACAACCCACCCGACTACCTGAGCCACAGCCGCCCATAACATGTAGGGAATGGATAACGTGTTTGTTAATTCATCTTTAGGAACTGCCTTGTCAGGATTGTGGTGATATTTAAATTAGGCTATGATAATAGAAAATATCGCAGGCAGTAACAAACAAAAATAATAATTGGGTTTTAAAAAAACATCTAATGCTGACACGCAGAGACTTGCGTTATGACATTTTTTCTGTTTAGTTTAATCGAATTCAGATGAATACTGTTTAATTCAGAGGAATACCATTCAAAGTACATATTTAAGTGGAAATTTTCAATCAAATTTTCCCTCCATCCATTCATTTCCGTCTTCTATAGACGAGCTTGTGCTCTGACCGATATTGATTTTTTTATAACCGATAATGATACAGATTATTTGCATGTTTATGTGCCGGATAAACGATATGACAACCAATATTTATTTATTGTTTTACTTTTCTGTTTTTGACAAAATGATACCAGTGAACTGAACAAACCGTTTTATTTATGACAATTTTGCCAATTTCACTTCCTCCTCGCATACAGAGTGGTTTGCAAGAGTGCAAAATATAAAAAAAAAATAAATCGCACTGTTACTAAAGTGTTTTTTTAAATAAAAGCTTAGATGAGGTAAACAGATTATATGACTCCGTGAGTTTGTCTCTATTTCTTAGCAGGAAGCTGCTTAAACTCCATATCAAGCAGTGATGTAACACATCTCATTTGTGCATTAATGGCTGTTATGTTAAATAAAGTTTATTAATTAAAGCAAAGCAAGTATACCTTACCTGTTGACTCGTCTCCCCACAGATTTAGTGCTGCAACAGCGCTCCTGCGCCGCAATTCTCAAAACACCCAGAAGATGGCGCCATTTATCAATTTTTCCGATTTTATAAAACCGAAAACCGATTATGGAAAAATGCTTAAATATCGGTAAAACCAGTTACTGATCGATCTCTAATTTAAACACTATTTACATTGAAGTGTTTCGATACAAGAGTCGCTCAAACTGCTGAATACAGACCAGTTAAAACACTTCACAAATGCTTTCAGTGAGAATTCACTTGGTTTATAATTAATTTATTTTACCCAGCACTTTTCAGAACAAAATTAAATCCTTTTTATTTTATATTTATCATTCCTACACTGAAACCATGAAAGTCTGCCTTGTTTTCGGGCCTTCTTTGCTGTGTAAATAAGTAAGTTCCGGTGTGGGTCGTGCGAAAGCGCCCCCTAGAGGACATGCACATGTTATGTGCAAGTACAAGTACTCCAGCCTGTGCTCGACGTGCTCGCCGACACTCCTGCAGGTGTATAAATCAGCCCTAATGTCACTAATAATGCAAAATGTAATGAATGTATTGAACATACCTCTTTTCTGCCTTTTCTCACCAACCCTGCTCTTCTTTGTCTTTTCCTTTCCTTTACCCTTTTTATGCTTCTTTTCCTTTGCAGTGAAGACGATGATGAAGAGGACGAGGAGGGAGAGGCAGAGGAGGAAGATGAGCTACATTCCCTCTTTTTAGACACTTTTTTCTTTGCCCTCATCACAGGTGCTTTTCTATCTTCTTCGAACACTGCGTCCTCTTCCAAACCAGTCACTTTCTTTGCAAGTGCTAAGGCAAAGACATGCATAAGAAATATCTTAGGACTTATTGTGGGAGAAATTAGATAATGAACAGATCTGCACAAATGTAAATGTTTTTATTCCTTTTTTTGTAAACAATATCACAACTGTACATAAAATGTTATTTCTATACACCCTACCACTGACACCCACCCCTTCCAGTGTGTAAGAATCAAACTCACCTGCTGAAAGACTATTCTGAAAAAAAAAAAAAAAAACCTTGTCAGCCTCAAGGGCAGCTACCCGCTCTTGAAGGATGTCCATTTTTTACCTTTAATCTTAACTTCTCATCCTGACCCTTTTGTATGCTACTTGAAGGTTTGAAGTAGCTCCTGCAAATAAAGTCAATGGTTGTTAGTTGGTGTCTCCCTAAACCATTTTTACATTGTCAAAATAATAGAGCAGAACAAAATAAAATGTATAGGAAGATAGAAGAGAACAATGTGTACTTTATGAAATGTGTAAGGAAGAAATGACTCCTTCAACTCTTGCTTCATTGTATTATAGATTTGTGTGATTTAACTGACTTTTTTGGCCATTAATCTACACGGAACAATGTGTCAAAACAATGACAAAGCAAAAAACAACAACAACAACAAAAAAACGTTTTAAAGGATTTTTACGGAAAATTATTAAAAATCAAATACTGAATTATCTCATTTAGCAAAGTATTCAAACCACTTGGTTAAGTCACTCCAAACTGAGCTCAGGTGCATCCTGCTTGCTTTCTCGATGTCTCCCATACTTGACTGGAGTCCACGTGTGGCGAATTCAATGGGCTTCTTTCATTCACTTAAGATTCATTTCAGTTTTAAAATAATGCGGCACTGTTTCTGATAACATTGTTTATGTTTGGAGCTGAGTGACTACCTCAAAGACTAATGCTCTTATTTTTCACATTTTCAATAAAGAATTGATTGAAATTGAAGTTATTTGACTAGTGATTGTTTTATATTGACTCATCCAGGTTATATATGATGCCAAGTCTACTTACAGACAGGTGATACATTTTGAACAATGAAATGTGTTTTCCTTTAATTTGTCATCCTTCTGTAGAATGCTATTTTTTTTATAGCACAATAGCATCTTATTTAATGTGATGAAGTACATATATTATATATATATATATATATATATATATATATATATATATATATATATATGAATTAGACTTAGAAAAAGTGTGAGAACTGGTATTTGTTATTGTTAGAACTATGCGTTAGAACTAATTTCTATTTTGATAGTTTAAGATTTTTAAGTTTAAGTAGCCTTGTTTTTTTAGTTTTGCTCAGATTCTGGTTGTCCTGGTCTTCTGGTTTGTCTGTTCCTAGTGTCCATTTCCCTGAAATAAAGAAATTCTGTATTTGCATCCACCTCCATGCACTCACTTCAATTTGATGATTTATGCTTATAACGTTTAAACTATTTGAACAGAATTCCACACGAATCCTTGGCACATGTTGAGTTCATCAGCCCTTAAGACATAACAACTTTTAGTTTTTAAAATAAAAATCTGTAAAATTTTTCACCAAATTTCTTTCAGATGATCTTCAGGTGAATTTACATGAAAATTATAAGAAGGATTTTTCATGTTCAAAACTGTTCTCCTGTAACATGCAACTGAATTGACAGAAGTCACCAAACAGGAAGTGAAGTCATATCTTGAGAGCAGCTAAATGGATTGGCATGAAACTTACTTACTATAATTACACGTCATTTGAGCACTAAAGAGCACTGAAACATGAAAACCTGTGTTTTTGCTCTTTGCTCTGGAACCATTTTGTTCTGGTGTCATCTAATTTCCGACATGATGACCAGAATGCTTTCTGAACACATATTTTTACGTCACATTTTTAATTCTGTGCTTTGATTATAGTCATACAGTGGACACAAAGTCTAAACATTCCTGTTAACATTACACAGTATCCTCACTAATATTGGCACCCTTGGTAAATATTTGGCTGCCATTTAGGCCAGCCATGCCCCTGTTGATGGAGCCTCTGTCAGGCGGCTGAGACCCATCTGCATGCCGTGCATACCTTCCTGGAACCTTTCTGTGGTCCTGGAAGGTCTGTCAGGTGCCCCATTTCAGCCCTTATACAAGTGATGTTGTATAGACCATGTTGAACCCTAGAGCACCATCCACGAGGAAATTGTATGCGCTCAGGTTGCGGCTTTTTGTCTTGTGGTGTGAGGATCACCAGCTAGACCCAGTGAACTGCGCAATAGGTACAGTCCTGGAGTTCTTACAAGGGCGTTTCTCAGCGGGGTGGGCTTCTTCTACAATCAGGGCTTACGTGGCCGCCATTTCAGCTAGCCACGCCCCTGTTGATGGAGTCTCTGTGGGGCAACATCCTCTAACTTCGAGGTTTATGCATAGTACAGGTGGCTGAGGCCCATCTGCAGGCTGCGCATACCTTCGTGGGATCTTCTGTGGTCCTGGAAGGTCCGTCAGGTGCCCCATTTGAGACCTTAGAGTCAGCATCTGAGAAGCTTCTGACGCTAAAGGTAGCTCTTCTGCTGGCCCTGACATCTCTCAAGCGAGTAGTAGATCTACAAGCTCTCTCAGTTGCCCCTTCCTGCCTTGCCTTTACCCCGGATTAGCCAAGGCCTTCCTGTATACTAGGTCGGATTATATTCCTAAGGTGCCTACATCTGCTGCCTAGCCTGTGGTGTTGCAGGCTTTCTGCCCTCCTCTGTTCCTCACACAAGAGATAATGCACCTGCTGTGTCCAGTAAGGGCTCTCTGTACTTATGTCCACCGCTCCGGCCAGTGGCGTAATTTGGAGCAGCTGCTGGTCTGCTTGGCGGCGACAGTAGAGGTGATGCTGTGTCAAAGCAGCGCATCTCTAATTGGATAGTGGAAACAATCTCTACCACTTATGAGGTGCGCAGTCTCACTACACCTCTGGGCATAAGGGCTCATTCCACTAGGGGGATCACCTCTTCGAAGGCTTTGTCCAACGGGGTATCCTTTCAGGATGTGTGTGCTGCTGCAGGGTGGCCTACGCCACACAAATTCATTCAATATTACAGCCTGGATATTCATTCCGCACCGGGCTTGAGTGTCTTGCAGTGACCCTCGGGCTTGGGTCTTTTTGAACAGGCCGTACCCTCAGTATGACGGAGTGGGTATTCTCGTTTCCATGGTGTTATTCTAAACGCAATGTGAAGTTTCCTTTGAAAGGGAACGTCTGGGTTATGCATGAAACCCTGTTCCCTGAGAAGGAACACACGACGCGCTTAATTGCAACATCACCTGATCATGGCAAGCCTATAAATAGGCATGATTTTACATAAGTTTCAGATGCCGGTCGCGCACAAGAGGCGCTCCCCATAATGTTATGCTAAACACAACGTCTTGTTCCTGTCACGATCTCCCCTTTAGGCAGCGCGCTTGGAGAGCCGGAGGGCACGCGTGTGTGCGTGAGTCAGGTGCACGATTGCTCAGCGAGCACACGCTCTTCGAATGTTGACAGCTGTGACATTGTTTACTGTGTTGTTCGAGGGTGTGCCTTTATTGTTTTCAGCTGCCAGCACTTAACACTGATTATGTTTGATATATATATACACCGCTCGCATCCCTGTAAACCTCACGGAGTATTATAGTTAATATAGTTCGATGGTAGTTAGTTTATGTCACGTACCTCGATAGATTTAGTTAGTTTAAAGTTAGATTAGTTTACTTAGATTGTAGTTTTCTGCTTCCAGTTCCCTGTCATAGCTTCATGTTTCATGTTATAGAGCTCCAGAGCTCCCAGAGCTCCAGTCTGAGGTCAATGTGGCGAACTCCTCCCCAGAGGTGATCACTCAAGCCAAGTTTCTGTCTGAGGTAGAAGAGCTGACCTCTCAAGCCAAGTTCCTGTCCGAGGTCGAAGAGACAGCCCCCTATGACATGTTCCTGTCCGAGGTCGACGAGGCAACCTCTCACACCAAGGTTCTGTCTGAGGTCAAAGAGACAACCTCCCAAGCCAAGTTTCTGTCCGAGATCGAAGAGACGGCCTCCCAAGCCAAGTTCCTGTCCCAGGTCGAAGAGACAGCCAACCCAAGCTCTGCTCATGCCAAGTTCCTGTCACAGGTCGAAGAGCCGGCCAACCCAAGCTCTGCTCACACCAAGTTCCTGTCCGAGGTTGAAGAGATGACCTCCCAAGCCAAGTTCATGCACAAGGTAGAAGAGGCGACCACTCAAGCCAAGTTTTTGTCCAAGGTCGAAGAGACGACCTCTCGAGCCAAGTTCCTGTCCGAGGTCGAAGAGACAGCCTCTCAAGCCAAGTTCATGCCTGAGGTCAACGGGGCAACCTCTCACACCAAGTTTCTGTCCGAGGTCAAGGGGACAACCTCCCAAGCCAAGTTCCATTCCGAGGTCAAAGAGACGACCTCTCAAGCCAAGTTCCTGTCCCAGGTCGAAGAGACGGCCACTCAAGCCAAGTTCCCATCCCAGGTCGAAGAGACAGCCAACGCAAGTTATGCTCATGCCAGAGTCTGTTGATACAACCAACCAAGTGCTCCTCATGCCTGAAACTGATGTTACGACCAACCAGGTTCTGCTCACGCCTGAAGTCGGCGTCATGACCAACCAAGTTATGCTCACGCCAGAGTCTGTTGATACGACCAACCAAGTTCTCCTTAAGCCTGAAGCCGACGTCATGACCAACCAGGTTCTGCTCACGCCTGAAGCTGACGTCACGACCAACCAGGTTCTGCTCATGCCTGAAGCCAACGTCATGACCAAACAAGTTCTGATCACGCCTGAGTCTGCTGACATGGACAACCAAGTTCTGATCAAGCCCGAGTCTGCTGACATGGACAACCAAGTTTTGCTCGCGCCCAAGTCTGCTGACATGAATAACCAAGTTCTGCTCACGCCAACTTCATCCTGCAGAGTTGAAGGAGGATGATGCTCCGCTTTCCTGCTCCGCCGAGGACGTCGCTCTACCTTTCTGCTCAGCTGAGGAGACCGCTCATTCTAATCACATCCAATTTCACACACTCACTCCACAGTATACAGAGACTGTTTTCTAACAATGTTTTGCGAAGTATTAGTGTTACCACTGTACCAAGCGATTATACCCTGTTCCTCATTTTGTTTTATGGGTCTTGATCTTATTCTCGTTTCTCGTTCTCGATTCTAGCCTTGCCCTGTTTATGCCTGTTTGCCAATCGCCTGACTCTGCCTGTTTCTTGACCTTGCTACTCTATCGTGTTTTAGATTTGTCTACCTGTCTCTTGCTCTCTCATTAAACTCATATCTGCATTTGCATCCATCCTAACCTTCTGTCGTATCTAAAACGACTAGGTTACTGAATTTCTTCTAGTTAGTCAATACAATAATCCTCAATTTACTGATCAAAATGAAGCCACGAACAAGATAGATGAGAGAAGCAAAAGTCCAGTTTATTGTTCAAAAAACAACATCAGATCCCCTCGTGAGACGTCCCAAATGTGATCTGAATCTAAGCACAGATTCAATGCCCTTATTATTCAATGTCTTATCTTTAGGTTATGCACAATTATCTCATTCTTTTGGAATCCCAATATGCTTTATTAACGTCTTTTTCTGATGCCCCTTAAATCCAAGTTTCCTCATTTTGAAATACCATGAGAACAAGCTTTCCTCGTTCTGAAATCCCCTTAAAACAAATTTTCAGCAATTGGATATCCCCTTATTTTCATGTTTTCTTTTTGGGTATTTTAAACATTTTCCAAGGCCCTTACTGCCATTCCCACTTCCGGTAATTGAGCTGTGCGCATCTCATCGCCCGTTGTCCTGAACACTGGGTATTTTCATCACTTCTTCATTATGGGTGAGATCTATTTTTATTATTGCTTAATGCTACACATATTTCTTCTCTAATTCTAAGTTTTTTTTAATGGTTTTTGGTGCTTCTTAGACATTCTGTGAGTATATGTGTGTGTGTTTCTCTTGAACATTTTTGTGAGTGTGTGGGTGTGCGTGTGTTTTTCTCAAAACATCGTATGAGTGTTTTTTAAATTTTTTTTTTTACAATTTTATGCTTTTTCCATGTCATGTATTGATACCTGCTTCCTACATTCTTTGCATGTGCTTGTACATGTATTTATGTAAATATTTTTTAAGTGTTACCACTACTGTTTTGGTTAATTTTCGTCCTTTCTCTCTGATCTCCGTCCAGCTGATCAACGCTCTCCTGTAGCTGGATTTCCTCTCCCTCGGCTACTCAATCTCACAGGCCTGAGTGAATATATACGTCATCAGCTGGCTTGTTTGGACGTCGATGTTACAGTTCTGCTGGACCCACAGGGTTTCCTTATTCTCCCGCTTATCCTATCATTCCATTGGTGACCTATGTTCATGCCTCCACTCAAACTGAAGCTCAACTTGTTCCCATAACTTCTGTGGAGAGCCCGTTTATTATTTCCTCTGATGATGATAGCAGCTTTGCTACAAACACATCATATGACCTCTCACCTACAAATTATTCTCCTACAAGACCTATTCCCTCCCCAGAATATGTGTATAATAGTGATTCTCAATAAACTACATAATCTGTTACCCTCGTGTTTTCCTGTCTTAAATTTATTCCCAAACCTCATTACGAGGAATATGTGACACCTGTGTTGTGTTTGCAGTTGTTTGATATCTTTGAGAGCAGAGTATTTTTGTGAATTTTTTAACAAAAGATCAAAAGGTTAAACAATAAAGACAATTTTTCACAGCCTTCTTTGCTCATATTTACCAAGGTTGGCAATATTAGTGGAGGGTACTGTATATGGTTGAAATGACAATAAAGCCACTTGACTTGAAAAGAATAAGGTCACAGTAGGTAGTGGAAATGAGGTGATATGGTAAGGGACCAGGAATCAGCAACCAAAATAGTTGCTGCTCCAAATGGAGAGAAGCCAGTTTAGGTAGTTTGCCCTGGTCAGAAGACCCGGGATCCACTAGAATGATTATATTACACACTTGGGTTGGGAACAACTTGGGTCCTGTGATAGATGTAATCTTTGGCTGGAGATCTCTGGGCTAACCTTCTCAGCATGCTGCCACCATTGCCCCAACAAGAAAAAGCAGAAGGAAAATTAATGGATGATTTATCCTCTGGAGGAATCCTATGTACATGTGAATAGCCTGATTGCCATTGCCCTTCCTTGGCTAAATACACTTTCACATACAAGGAATTTAACGTTATCAAGCTCTCATTGTACAAGATACAGACAAGGATACAAACAAGGATACTACTCAAAATTACTATTTTAATCATTAAGCATGTACAGTGTTAAAATCACATTTTTGTGATGTAAAAAATTAAACCAAGATAAATCATGTCAGATCATTTTCCATCTTTAATTTGCTACAGAAGCCTGTGAACAACATTCAATTGAAAAACAAGTAGAAAAATTTTAAGAAAAAAAGAAAAAGAAAAAACTTATAATCACCTGTGGAAAGGCATCTGTCTAGCCACCCTACCCTATTGCCCAGACACGTGAAGAATACAAGAGATTGTTTTCATATGCAGGGAGTGATCAGTACATGGTTTAGATATTACTTGTGAGAATGGCACCAATTAAAGAATAAATAGGGAATTCTCCAACCTTAAACAAGTAAATTATGTGAATGCAACAAGGCTTTATCTTAGACCTCTTTTTTTTTTTGGACATCTCCCATGGAGCGATATATTTCAGAAGAGCAACATCAACTGTCACTGTTATATTGACATCACCTAGTTGTGCGTGTATGTACACATGTCATGGTTATAATATTTAGACACTGACCAAGTTAGTTATTTTATCTGTATACCACAGTGTATTTGCATTTTACAAGATCAACTCTTGGAAAGAGTTCTTGGAAACATTCTTGGAAAGAAAGAACACAGTAGTGAGCTCAGGCACATCAAAACACCTGGAAGACCAATTGCGGGAGAGGTGCACTAAAATCTAGACAGACATTTGGCTACTGCCAAATTTCAGAAAGATAGAAATGGCCTAGCTTTTTCTTGCAAAGAAAATTCATTTAGTAAGGGAGCTTTCTTTCTAAGCCATAACACAGTGCCTGTATGTGGAAACGCCAAGTTTGCCAATGAGCAATTTTTAAATGACATTTAGTCCAAAAAGGGCTAAAACAGTCAAGTACAAACTCCCCATTGCATACACACAGCCAAGTTAAACAAGTTAGCCAGCTGACCACGATCCAGCTGAGAGACAGAATTTATTGGGGGGAAAAGCAGCCAGGACCACTTTCACAATACCAGAGATGTCGACAACCTAGACAGAAAGTGGAAACTTACTCACCAGATTAACCAACATGCGATAGCTCAACAAGGGCTCCATCCTACACAGCTCACAATTTGGATGTATTTACAATTATATGGTTATATGTATGATTTCAACTCTAATACACATATTTAGACAGCTAAAATAACAAAAACGTTGTCAGTGTCCAAATATTTAATTACCTGATGGCATTTTCCAAATGTGATAAGTTAACATAGGTCTCTAGGTTAGCAAGTGGCATTTAGGATACCAATGACTCCATGGCTAGGAATGTTCTTTTACTCAGAATGAATGTTTTTGTCCAAAGAAATAATTGAAATGATAACATTTGGATTACTATAATGTCCAGTGCCCTGTTGTATGTATCAACAAACCTTCGAAGTTGAGCATGGGCAAAAAGAGTTCTGAGATGTTTGTACTATTTCCACTCTATTGACATGAATCTTCAGTTAAGTGGCAATTGAAGTTTATGGTGCCTTAGGGAGCTCCCTTTGGATGGCTCTGCTTTATTCTTATCCTGCACTAGTTACTTCACTGACAATATTGCATTTAAATCATCTGCTCAGAAGTTATGGATTTAATGTTATGGCTATTTAAGAGGAAAAGGAAACAAAACAAGGATATTAATCATTGCAATAAAATTACATATGATAACTTCCACAGAAATTTGAGAAGGCAAAAGTATTTTTTATACAGCTAATTTAAATGAGAGTTATATTTAATCTGACAAATGATTAAAATCAGATAATGGCTCTGTTAGTGCACTTGTGAATCTTAAAACTACTCTCCAGTGTGAATGCGCTGATGGACTTGGAGACTACGATGTTGAGAGAAACTCTTCCCGCAATGTGAGCAATGATACGGCTTCTCTCCTGTGTGACTACGCTGATGTCGTTGGAGATTACTCTGTTGAGAGAAACTCTTCCCACACTGTGAGCAGTGATACGGCTTCTCTCCTGTGTGAATGTGCTGATGTAGCTGAAGATTACTCTGGTAAGTAAAACTCTTCCCACACTGTGAGCAGTGATACGGCTTCTCTCCTGTGTGACTGCGCTGATGTTGTTGGAGATTACTCTGTTGAGAGAAACTCTTTCCACACTGTGAGCAGTGATACGGCTTCTCTCCTGTGTGAATACGCTGATGTACCTGGAGATTACTTGGAGCAGTAAAACTCTTTCCACACAGTGAACAGTGATACGGCTTCTCTCCTGTGTGATTGCTCTGATGGGCTTGGAGATTTTTATGCTGAGAGAAACTCTTCAAGCAATGTGAGCAGTGATACGGCTTCTCTCCTGTGTGACTGCGCTGATGTCGTTGGAGATTACTCTGTTGAGAGAAACTCTTCCCACACTGTGAGCACTGATATGGCTTCTCTCCTGTGTGAATGTGCTGATGTAGTTTGAGATTACTGTGGTAAGTAAAACTCTTCCCACACTGTGAACAGTGATACGGCTTCTCTCCTGTGTGACTGCGCTGATGTTGTTGGAGATTACTCTGTTGAGAGAAATTCTTTCCACAATGTGAGCATTGATACGGTTTCTCTCCTGTGTGAGTACGCTGATGTATCTGGAGATTACTTGGAGTAGTAAAACTCTTTCCACACTGTGAGCAGTGATATGGCTTCTCTCGTTTGTGAATGCGCTGATGTTGTTGGAGTTTACGCTGATCAGTAAAACTCTTCCCACACTGTGAACAGTGATACAGCTTCTGTCGTTTGTGAATGCGCTGGTGCAGCTGAAGATCAACCTTTTGATTAAAACTCTTTCCACACTGTGAGCAGTGATGCGGCTTCTCTCGTTTGTGAATGCGCTGATGTTGTTGGAGATTACTCTGATCAGTAAAACTCTTCCCACACTGTGAACAGTGATGCAGCTTCTGTCGTTTGTGAATGCACTGGTGCAGCTGAAGATCAACCTTTTGATTAAAACTCTTTTCACACTGTGAGCAGTGATGTGGGTTCTCTCCTGTTTGACTATGTTGATGTGTTTTGAGAAGAATCAGATTGGTCAAACGCTTTCCACCAACTGAGCAGTGGTGAATTTCCTTCTGCATTTCTTTCTGAGAGGTGTCAGAACTGAGAGCATAAGATGATGTTTGCTGAGTACTGGAGTCATTTGTGGGCATATGAATTTCATGTTTAATCTCCGCTGATTTCTGCAGTCTCACAAACTCCTCATAGTGGCATCTCTTGATGTGTTTGTTGAGATAAATTTGCGATGCATAGGAAAGTGGACAAAAGCAGCAGGAGAAGCCTTGCGACAGACCGTTGTTTACTTCTGGAGCAGTGAAAGAGAAAATATGAGAAATGCAACAAAATTATATAAAACTAATGTTAGGAACCCATGTTTGAGAATTATACTCTACTATGTTATTATTATTGGCAAAATTCTAAACTGATGATAAATATAACTCAGATTCTTTGAAGCAATGATGAGCAAATACAAACCTACAGTTGCAATCAAAATTATTCTATCCCCACTGCAAATCAGGTTTATTGTCAAAATTTACAGACTTTCAGCTGTTTGCAATGAACAAATCCAACAAAAGCCATTGAAATAGTTCAACACAACAAATGCTTCAAGTGGTTTTCCCCAAATTCAACTGAAAATGCAACTTATATTTAATTAATGATTAGTTAAGGAACACTTTATGCTGGAATCCATCAACATGCCAGATGCCTATCATACTAGTGAATATTTAAGGGCCACATGGCAATAACCCTTTTAGTGGTTAGCTCTTTGCTTGCAGGCTACAATTTTCATGTATTTCAAAAACCCGCATGACACCCGCCCATCCTGCTTTGAGTCTAGTACTTGTGCTCTGGTAGAAGACAGGAGAGGAGGTCAGTCCTGAAGGGAGGGTCCAGTTTTGTATATTCTTGCACATAACCCTTATTATCAGTGCCTAGTCAATGGTGGATTCACTGGTTCTATTGTGCTCACAGACAACATGGGGATTCTCAGTGCCCTAAGAGATTTATGTCTCTTCATGTGTCTACTCACCTGAAAGGTTGCCTTGTCTCTGAATACCACTTGCATGTGAATGTTGGGTTCCAAGTTCACCTTCTGCAAAAAGTAAAACTGTTGCAAACATCAAGTGAATTCTGCATCATCTGCAGATGATAGGGCTTGTATTCTGCTTTCTGCTTATTGTGCCCGGAAGCAGGAAGCAGTGAAGGAAGCAGGAAGCAGGAAACAGTTCCCCTCGAGTGTCCCTTGAGCTGATGCTATTTTCTTCTAATCGCTATACTTTAGAAAAAAAAAAAACTTTTTTGTATGTTTATAATTTTTACAAATATCACTGATACTATTTTAGATAAAAACAATCATAACCAGTCCTCCTGGATACAGTTATATACATCAGCCGCGTTTAACTGGTGGAGGAGGTGTTGGTCTCACCCATAGTCAAAATCTAGGACCAGAACTGTTTGAATAGCAAAATTAAAAAACAAAAAACAAAACAAAGGACAACTCTGTAATTGAAATGTTATAAAGCCATAAAATTCATGAACCAGTAACAGTATTGAGGCCTAAGAGAATAAATTGCTACTATGTTAAAATTTGAAAAAACTCTTTAGCAGGGTTATATGTAAGTTATAATTGACAACTGCCCACATACTGCTGATGTGATATTCTTTTACAGTTTGTAATTCGCATGTTGCTGGTGGAACCATCGTGGTGGAAGGATTGGCCGCTCAGCAGTATGATACTGAACGTTGCCCAGGGTGCACCAGGCGCTGTGACGATGAGTGTCGACGGATACTTCGATTGCGCCATACGGGGAGGCTCCTTCCGAGCATCATAACCGGATGCCTCAAGCCGACCCCACTCAACACGCTGTACCCGCTAGCTGGAGTCGCTCCCCCAGAGATCCGGAGAAAGGTTGCCTGTGCTATCGAGAAGGGGAAGCAGAAGCAAGACCCGCTACACCTGCTGCACAAACACCGCCTGCACGCCTAAGGAGCCACAAGAGTTTCATGAGGTGCACGAGTCCTCTGTCGGGCGACCCATCCAAGGCATGCTGCTCGTTCTGGCGGGACAAGTGCCCCCTGCCCGACCTCTATGTACCACCTGCCGAAGACCTGCCGCCTGGGTACAAACAACTGTGGCCAATATGGAGGGTGCTAAACAGAACACAAGTCGGCTGCTGCGGGGAGAACGTGGCCAGATGGGGACTGCTTCCTGGCCAATCGATTCATTGTGCCACCTGTGGATCAACGCCACAAACCATGGCGCACCTGCTGGCATGCCCCACGTGTCCACATTCCTGCACGGCGCGTGACCTGTGCGACGCGATGGACAGGGCTATCGAGACCGCCGCCTACTGGGCAAAACTAATATGAAGTGGAACCTCGACATGAAATGAAGAAGTTGTTTGTAATAATCAAAAAAGCAAAGGATTTAGGACAAGTAAGGTTATTCTGGAAATTAAAAGTACTCTGCCTTCTATTAAGAGCTATAGTTGAGACCAAAAGTTACATACACATAGTCTAAAGACATTCAAACTCAATTTTTCACAACGCGACCCAGTTCACATTACCATACATTTCTTGTCTTAAGTCAATAAGGTTATCTACTTTATTTCCAATAGAGCTCATTTCAAAATAATAGTTAAGAGACCTATTCATTTGCATTTTTATTTACTATATCAGTATTTGTTGGCCTCCATGCTTAGACCTACTTTCAGTCCACAGATTTTCTACGGGATTCCAGTCATGGCATGACTAAGTCATTTTGTTACAACTTTGGAGGTTTGCTTAGGATCACTGGCCTGCTAGAAGACCCAGTTGCAACCATGTTTTGCCTGATGTCTTCAGGTGTTACTTTAGTATTTTACATAATACTCTATCCTCGAAACTAGGTTGCTATAGAAACAAGGGACACGCTACTGTTAGGCAGTTTAACTGCATTTACATTTATACAAAAAGCCCCAAACAAATAAACCACAAAATATGCAATTTATCCTGAAGAAAATCTTTGTCTACTCGAACTTTGTTCGCCTCAGGACAGAAGTTATGCCTCTTCCAGACACGATGTACTGCCTTCAGCAGATCAACATCCCGCCCGAGCTGCCAGACATCCTCAAACAGTTCACTAAAGTTGCTATTAGGACACAGCCGCCATATGTGCTGCAGCACTATCAGAAGGTGAACCTCTTCCAGCCAAAGACAGGATGGAAACCTCTGTAAAAACACAGAAGACAGACACTGTGCTCACTCCAGTTCTCCTCAAAGTCCTTCATAAACAGCTTTCATCCAAGAAGGACGTTAGTAAAGAAGAGTTAGAGCAGAAGTGGGAAGGCCTGTGTCTGCCGGCCGAACAGCTCGAAACGCTGCTCACGCTCGGGAACTTCAGCACGGAGGTCGACTGGATGCACTTCTTCGCTCTCGGGTGCAACGCTTTGAGCGGAACAATCATCAGCTCTCTGAAGTTTGCATGTGAGATCCTGAGCGAGGACCCTGAGGGCGGAGCAGCTCAAATCCCCTTCCACACCTTCGTCGAACTGTACACGTACCTGGCCCAGCTGGACGGAGATATTCCTCAGGACGAGATAGACAGCTTCCTGTCCAGCCTACACAAGCCTGTGGCATGTCGAAGGTGGGATGGACCAGCCGTCTGATTTCGCTGACCTCGATGTGTAGAGGTGCGAGTGAAAAACAAAGCACAGATGGCTTTCGGATTCACTCTTCACACCGAGATTGAGACGTCTTATATAACCACACTAATGATGCAGCAGGATTCAAACATTAACCCTATAAATCCTGGGCATATTTTTAGATTTTTCTGGGTGATATATGTATTATGCTTATTAATATGTCCTCAGATTTTTACTAACCAATTACAAATACCCACTATGACCCAAAGTTGTTTTCCGCATCTTACACCACAGCAATTTGCCAATGATTACGATATGGATTTTTTTTTTTTAAAGAACAACATGAAACAAGTATAGCAGCTATAAGCAGTCGTTCCCTCGCCTCTCCTTTTACTCTCTCTCTCTTTACGTTAATAAGAAGAAAAAAAACCCAGCAGCTTGTTGTGCTACTCAGAAACCATAAAGAAGCGTAAACTCCTCTGTCCTGAAAACATGTCAGAAAACTTAAAAGTTACAGCTTTACCTCTGACACTTTAGCGCTGACACTGGAGACTCCTTCCCTAAGTGTTAACTAAACCTCCTTATTTTAAGAAAACGTCAACGATTTTTAAAATTTATTTAGCGGAGCGTTCGCCGTACAAGTCCCTGTGAATGAGCGCTACTATAGAAATGATAACGTATCAGAGCGTAATATAAAGCTCTGATTTGTAGCTGCTGGTATAGAAAATTAGAAAACATCTTCTAACCAATCAGAATCCAGGATTCAACAGTGCTGTGGTGTAATTACAGATACTGGATGCCTGTTGTCTAAGGCAGTAGGACACTAAATGTACGTTTTTCACACACGTGTGTAGTGTGAACTGTATAGTAAACGTGTGCTTTGTTTAAATGACAAAATGTTAAAGTAGAATGGATTATAGGTTTATTTTAATAAAGTTTATTACTGCTGAAAAAAAAATACTCCATCCTCAAGATGCCATCTATTTGAAATGTCCCTTTTCGAGCAAAACACCTCCACACTATGATGCTGCCACCTCCAAGTGAATCCAGTGGTTGGAGCAGCAATGGCAGCCCCCAGTGCCTCCTGGAAGGCCGATGCTTGGCCCTTATGAAACCCACAACAAAGTTGAAGGGACCCAGAGAAGCCAGAGCATGAGCTGATGCAGTACATTACCACACTGCACCTGGAACAAGAACCAACAGTCTCGGTGATGGTCGGGAGGGAACTACAGGTGCCCTTCATGATCGACACTGGGCTACATATTCAAGCATTGGGAAAGAAGGCTCACAGCTCTCCCTCCCCTCTAAAACAACTCAAACTATGGGCTTCTCTGGGAAAATACAGACTTTACGACTTACGGAGCCCCAAGAACTCACGCTTGATGGTGTTACCATAAAGACTCCCCTATTATATCTCCGGGGGCACCAGTGAAATTATTAGGCTGAGACGCCCTGTGCAAATTAGGTGCAAAGATTCAGTGTGACCCGACTGGACTCTGGGTCACGTTTCCAAGACCCATAGGTACTCAGTACTTGCTCCTCCAAGAACAAGACACTGCTACTCCAATGATAGACAAGGTGTATTGGCTGCAAGTGATGGACCTGAAAAGTCCGAGTTATGGGAGAAGTTTGGGCAGTGGAAGTTGTGGTTGAAATATATGCGACCGGACTGTCATAAAACACAAACTCCATTACATACATCAAGTATGACAATGGAGGACAGGATGAAGAATTTGCCCAGTTATTGGAGCAGCTTGAAGGAGGATATGAAGTGTCTATAAAGACCCTGGATTTAATAAGTATCCCACAAGGAATAACGGCCATGGTACTACCAGAACGACTAAGGAATTGGTACCAAGTGGAGTATGCGGTCCCCCATGTCTCCCCCATGGTTGCAGACAAATTCGAGTCTAAAGACCTAGGGCCAATGATTAAACGGGCGGGAGAAGTGTGAGAATGGAAACCAAGGGAGAACCCATATGTACATAGGTCACCAAATGGGCAAGTTCATATGCATCTCTTAGACAGCAGTAGACCCAATGATAGCCACTAGTGTAGTACTTCATGGCCAGATGAGGCCAACTACAGGGGGAAAACAGACGACAGTGGGAGAGGCAGAAAAAGTTCCCAATAAGAAAGAGTTGCTAGGGAAGGTGCCAGAAAAGTTGTGGACAAAACACCCAACAAATATATGTCTAGTTAAATCAGCAAGATTAGCAAAAACAAAAATAAAGGAATATGCCCCTTACCTTTTAAAAGACAGTATACCTTGTTACCACAAGCAATGGAAGTTATAAGACCAACTATTCTGGGATTAACCTAAGCAGGGGTGTTGATTCACACTAGAATCCCTTGCAAAAGTCCAATTTTTCCTGTCAAGAAACCCGATACAGAGAATTGAAGACTGGTAGATGATTTGAGAGCAATAAATCAAGTAGTAATACCTGAAACTCCTGATCCGCATATGTTGTTAATGAATATACCAAACTACAGTAATTGATCTGTGCTCTGCTTTTTTATTTTAGTGTACCGCTACACCCGGATTCACAACATCTATTTGTGTACACCTATGCTGGTCAACAATACATGTAAACGAGGCTCCTGCAAGTGTACTGTGAAAATCCCTCCATATTTAATCAGGTACAGTCTCGTGACCTTGCTAATCTGAACTGTCACAGCACCCTGTTGCAGTATGTCAACGACTTATTACTCTGTAGCCTGACAAAAGAACAGTGTCAGGAAAATTCAATAAAGGTGTTGACCATGCTGGCCAAAAATGGCCATAAACTGAGTAAAGAAAAACTTCAATTCTGTAAAACAAAAGTGGAATACTTGGGCTGAATATTGGAAGGGGTAAGCAGTAAAATTTCACGTAAACATGTAGAAGCAATCAGAAAAGCGCCCCAAAAATGTTAGCATTTTTGGGAATGGCAGGATTTAGTAGACCATGGATGTGTGACTTCACTTTTATTAGTCCAACCCTTATGCGACCTAATTAAAACTGCAGACCAAAAGCAACCGAATGCTCCCCTTTCCTGGACCCCTGAGGCATAAGTCACAGTTGAATCAGTTAAAGCTATGTTAATCTTGGCACCCGCACTGGCGAACTTCTATGTATTAGAAAAACAAGGGTTCACCTCCGCCATGTTGACACAGCAACAATAAGGGGCAGGCAAACAGCGTATTGCGTATTACAGTACTGCGTTAGACAACATTGAAAAGGGAATGCCACAATGCCGCGATCGCATATCAGAATGCATCTTCAATCATCATGGGACATCTGGTTACATTGTACACGACACGTGTTACATGCATTATTGACAAGCCAATCTTTTGATATTACTAACTCGCAGTGCACAGGATATGATGTTATTCTGACAGCCCCGGAGCTAAACATAGAGAGATGTTATATAGTTTATCCCGCTGACAAAATGGTTACATCAGAGGACAGGTTACCTCGTGAATGCATGGGTAAATCGGAACGATTTCTCAAAGCACGGGCCGGTCTGGAAAACCAACCTTTATTAACCGCACAACGTGTGTTCTTTGTGGACGGGTCATGTTTTCGCACAGACACAGGAAATAAAGCCGTATATGCAGTCATAGAGGCTAAAAGCGATCCCGTTGCATTCAATGCAGTAAGAGGTCTCACTACCGTATTCAGCACAATTGGCAGAAATAATTGCTCTCAAAGCTGCATGCAAATTAGCCAGTGGTAATAGCTGCACAATCTACACTGACTCGGCTTATGCGTACAGAGTACGTTATGTGTTTGGGCCCATATGGGCACAGAGAGGGTTCCAGACAGCGGATGGGTCCACGATCACCCATGGGCCCGCAATATCAGATCTGTTGTATGCAATAACTTTGCCAGCCAAATTAGCTATTTTAAAGTTTCAGGCACACAAGACTGACGGCACTTTTATTACTAGAGGTAACTTTGTGCCAGACGAGGCAGTGCGGAAGGCTGCATTAGGGGAAACCCAGATGATGCCACTGGTAAACCCAGGAGAGGAGGAGGTCCGACACCCACAAGAGGATAATGTGGAACGGATTGTGGAGACACAAAATGAGGCCAGTGAAGCCGAAATGGCTAAATGGATAGCTAGAGGAATGAAAAGGGAACGGGGCACTGGATTGTGGTGAAGTATAGATGGATTATGTGCGGCCCCATTGAGCCTACTTCCATTGCTTATAAAAGAGGCACATGGCATACATCATGCCAATAGAGGGGAGACCTTGAAGAAAATTAGGGAAGTTTGGTGGTCCCCTTATTTAGCCAGTATGATCAATCAGGCAGTGAATCAATGTGAAACGTGCATTCGCAATAATGCCCGCAAAAGTTTCACCATGCCAACTGGGCACATTCCAGAACCTAGGGGTCCATTCAGGCATCTAATGATGGATTTCATAGATATGGGAGTCAACAATCAGAAAGAGGGCAAAAGATACATTTTGGTGGTTGAGGATCGCTTTAGTCGTTGGGTGGAGGCAGTAGCAACAGCCAACCAAGATGTGTTGACCATGGCCAAGTTTCTGTGCAGGGAGGTTATATCACAGTTTGGGGTCCCTGATTTCCTCAGTTCAGACAATGGCAGACACTTTGTTAACTTAGCAATAGAAGCAGTAGCAAAAGCCTTGTGTATGGAGTATAAGCTGGGATGTGTATATCACTCTCAATCCCAAGGTGTGGTGGAAAGAGCAAATAGGACAATAAAGCAGAAAGTTACGAAGATTCGCAAGAGTTCAAAACTTAACTGGGTTCAAGCACTACCATTGGCTTTGATGAAAAACCATATTACTCATCTAACTCCACTTGAAATGCTAACGGGGTGTCCTATGCAGGGAAAGGAAGACTCCTACACACCACTGAAGGAGGGAAGGAAGACGACACACCCCCCCGATCTGCCGTGGTCGAGTCCTGAAAACGGGGGGATAGACTTTGAAAGTGACAGTGACCCGCAACAGGGAAGGTCTCATAGAACATGGGCGGAGACTTGGAAAAGGACAGAAAGACAAGCACGCCCACAGGTGACCAGTGCAGACAGTTCTCTGCTAAGCTCCTTAAGCAGTGATGTAAGAGCGCCTGATCCATTGACGACACCCAGAGATGATTCATTCCCTGCTGAGGTAACAATACCTGAACCTGACGGAATACCTGAATTTACTCATATTTGTCGGACAAAGAAGTAATGCAAAAAGTAATATAAGCACGTATTTTAACAACATAAAATAATCACATACAGTAGTCAATAGATGAAGTAGCAACTCACCTATAATAAAGGAATATGTTCCAGTAAAAGAATACATCCCAGGAAAACCAATACTTGCACAGATAGTTAGATCCTTACAGCACAATGGTCAGGAGGGGAATGCTGATGTAGAATGTGGAGATTTTCTTTTATGTCCAAAAAGGATGACAGGAAGATAAGGAGATTTCAAGAAACTGAAAATGGATTCTAAGGGTATTTTAAAAAATGATGTAGACATTAAAGGCTTTCCAAATAATGATAAAGGATTTTAAGGGGATTTCAAAAGGAGAAAAACGGAACATAATGGGATTTACTAGAAGAATTGGTGGAAGTAAGAAAAGGGGCGTAGACCAGAGACACTGAACTGTATAAAAGGGGAAGAAACACAGATCAGAGATCAGATCACTTTGGGATGTCTCACTGTTTGGATCTCATGCTGCTATCAAGACAATAAAACTGAACTTTTGCTTCTCTCACCTTCCATGTTCGTGGCTTTATTTGAGCAGCAAGTTTAGAATAATTGTTTGATTATTTGAAAAGGCACTCGGCACCCCTAGTCATTTCAGATACGACAAGCTACTTCTGGGTAAACTTAATCATAAACATGGTATTAGCTTCCACTGTTTCAGCAAAACCGCATCCTTCTTTAATTCTGACAAGAGGAGCACTTGTACTAGGACCACATGCACCTTTCCGATTACATAGTAATTCAAGATGGCCTTTCTGTTTCATCATGTGCAGCATTAAAAGACCTTGGTGTTAATTCAGCCTTTCATTTGAAACTCACGTAGATAACATTACTAGGATAGCCTTCTTTCATCTCATAACTATTGCTAAGATAAGAAATGTAGTTAGTTCATTCTTTTGTTGCCTCTAGGTTGGATGATTGTAATGCCTTGGGATCTGGATGTTCCAGTATATGCAGAAACAAGCTCCAGTAAGTCCAGAATGCAGTAGCAAGAGTCCTTACTATATGCAGAAGATATAACCACATCAGCCCTATCTTATCCACACTGCATTAGCTCCCAATCATATTTCATATTTATTATAAAATACTACTACTGATCTATAAAGCACTTAATGGTTGTGCGTTGCAGTACCTGAGTGAACTTCTGGTCTTTTATAATCTGCAGTGCCTACATCGATCAAAAGTTGCAGGCTCTTTGTTGGTATCTTAAATAGTGAAGGCTACAGCAGGGGGCAGAGCTTTCTCTTACAAAGCCTCACAGTTATGGAACAGCCTTCCAATTAGTGTTTGGGACTCAGACACAGTCTATATGTTTCAGTCTTGGCTGAAACGTTTGTCTAGTCAAGACTTTTGTTAATTTTTTTTTAACATAGGTCTCTAGGTTAGCAAGTGGCATTTAGGATACCAAAGACTCCATGGCTAGGAATTTTCTTTTACACAGCAAAGATAAAGTTTTTGTTCCAAGTAAGAAATGTGAGTATAAAAGTTGGATTATTGTAAAGAACTTGAACTACTGTAAAGTTTAGTGCCCTGCTGTATGCATAAACAAACCTCAGCATCCTTTCTACCAATGTCTGGGATTCAGATGCATGCAGTCTAAAAACCACCCAGTTTTGGCAGCAAACACTTGGCATTCTATATTCAAATGGGTAGAGGAAATTGAGCATGGGCAAAATGAGTTCTGGTGGCCTGAGATGTTTGTACAATTTCCACTTTATTGATATGCATTTAGTGATAATTGAAGATTATGGTGTCTTAGGGACCTCCCTCTGCTTGGCTCTGCTTTATTCTTATCCTCCACTAGTTACTTCACTGACAATGTTGCATATAAATCATCTGTTCAGAAGTTATGCGTTAATGTTATGGCTATTTATGAGGAAAAGCAAACAAAATAAGAAAATTAATCATTGCAATAACATTGCATACTTTGGCTTCCACAGAAAACTGAGAAGGCAAAAATACAGTTGATACAGATAATTTAAGAAAAAGTTATTGCATTTGACAAGTTATTAAAATAATATAATGGTTCGGTTAGTGTACTTGTGGGTCTTAAAACTACTCTCCAGTGTGAATGCACTGGTGGACTTGGAGACGTCTATGTTGAGAGAAACTCTTCCCGCAATGTGAACAGTGATACGGCTTCTCTCCTGTGTGACTACGCTGATGTCGTTGGAAATTACTCTGAGTTGTAAAACTCTTTCCACAGTGTGAGCAGTGATATGGTTTCTCTCCTGTGTGAATGCGCTGATGTAGCTGGAGATTATTCTGGAAAGTAAAACTCTTCCCACACTGTGAGCAGTGATGCGGCTTTTCTCCTGTGTGAATGCGCTGATGTCGTTGGAGAGTACTCTGATGAGTAAAACTCTTCCCACAATGTGAGCAGTGATACGGCTTCTCTCCTGTGTGAACGCGCTGATGTTGTTGAAGATGACTCTGTTGAGAGAAACTCTTTCCACACTGTGAGCAGTGAAATGGCTTCTCTCCTGTGTGAATACGCTGATGTACCTGGAGATTACTCAAAGTAGTAAAACTCTTTCCACACTGTGAGCAGTGATGTGGCTTCTCTCCTGTGTGAATGTGCTGATGTAGCTGGAGATTACTTTGATGAGTAAAACTCTTCTCACACTGTGAGCAGTGATATAGCTTCTGTCCTGTGTGTCTGCGCTGATGTTGTTGGAGATTACTCTGTTGAGAGAAACTCTTTCCACACTGTGAGCAGTGATACGGCTTCTCTCCTGTGTGACTGCGCTGATGTTGTTGGAGATTACTCTGTTGAGAGAAACTCTTTCCACAATGTGAGCAGTGATACGGCTTCTCTCCTGTGTGGATGCGCTGATGTCGTTGGAGAGTACTGTGATGAGTAAAACTCTTTCCACACTGTGAGCAGTCATATGGCTTCTCTCCTGTGTGGATGCGCTGATGTCGTTGGAGAGTACTCTGATGAGTAAAACTCTTTCCACACTGTGAGCAGTGATACGGCTTCTCTCCTTTGTGACTGCGCTGATGGGCTTGGAGATTTTTATGTTGAGAGAAACTCTTTCCACACTGTGAGCATTCATATGGCTTCTCTCCTGTGTGAATGCGCTGATGTCGTTGGAGATTACTCTGATGAGTAAAACTCTTTCCACACTGTGAGCAGTGATGCGGCTTCTCTCCTGTGTGAATGCGCTGATGTTGTAGGAGATTACTCTGATCAGTAAAACTCTTCCCACACTGTGAGCAGTGATGCAGCTTCTGTCGTTTGTGAATGCGCTGGTGCAGCTGAAGATCAACCTTTTGATTAAAACTCTTTTCACACTGTGAGCAGTGATGTGGGTTCTCTCCTGTTTGACTATGTTGATGTGTTTTGAGAAGAATCAGATTAGTCAAACGCTTTCCACCATCTGAGCAGTGGATTATTTCCTTCTGCATTTCTTTCTGAGAGGTGTCAGAACTGAGAGCATGAGATGATGTTTGCTGAGTACTGGAGTCATTTGTGGGCATATGAATTTCATGTTTAATCTCTGCTGATTTCTGCAGTCTCACAAACTCCTCATAGTGGCATCTCTTGATGTGTTTGTTGAGATAAATTTGCGATGCATAGGAAAGTGGACAAAAGCAGCAGGAGAAGAAGACTTGCAACAAACCGTTGTTTACTTCTGGAGCAGTGAAAGAGAAAATATGAGAAATGCAACAAAATTATAAAACTAATGTTAGGAACTCTCCCAATATTTGAGGAGTATACACTTCCATGTTATTATTATTGGCGAAATTCTAAACTGATGATAAATATAACTCGGATTCTTTGAATTATTGATGAGCAAAGACAAACAAATATTCTCATAAAAAACATAAAAATGTCTCTGCATACTCTAACTAAAGTAACAAAACATTAGTACATGATGTCAGCTGCTACACAGGATCTGCACCAAGTAGTTGGAACAGTTTTTCTGTTATTAAGCTGGTGTGGTGAACGTGATAAACATTCATTTATTCATTAATTAAATAAACACTTTTTGCTGGAATCCCTCAAAATGTTACTTGCTCATCACAGTAATGCAGCCAGATCAGTGCACTTACAAAGCTGATCTACCTCACCAGTGAGATGCAATTAACATACTACAGGTTTGCCACTGAAAGCCAGTCCACCATGATAGCAGTTCAACCAGCTCCTGTGTATGGTTTCTGCTGGAGTCAGACAGATGAACTCATGGCAGTCCACATGTGGGAGAGCTTCATTCACTTGCCCAGTCAAATTAGGGCCAATCATCAAGAGACAAAACCTCCTGGGACCAGTGAACCTAAATGACCAGGAACCACACAATCTACGGGCAGGTGGCAGCTACCCTGCCTTAGGGGGAGGGAAACACCTTAGTACAAAATCCTTCTGGAATGTCACCAAGAGGGCATCTCTAATCTAGAGTACTGGAACCCTTCCATATGTAAGGGACCGATGCTAATCAACCAAGCATGCAAGAACTTGATTGTGGGAGAGTGCTGTCTGCCAGGACACTGTTGCATAAAACAGGATACTGTTTATGCAACAGTAAGAAAGAGGTGGACTGGGGGGATTTCTGGTACATGCATTGGTGGATGTACATGCACTCTCACACAGGCACTCTCACACAGGCAGCGCTGCCTCCCAGATGAGATGCCCACTCGAGTTGGGACCATAACAATCTATGCATTGTAACATGCCAGGTGTCTATCATACTACTGAATATTTAAAACCTGAAAACCTGCACCCACACCGGCCCTTTACGGATAATATTGGACCCTGCTCTACAACATACAACATCTTAACATCTTAGGGAGTTTTTCCTTGCCACCGTTACCACCGGCTTGCTCAATTGGGATAAATTCACACATTTAAAATCTGTATACCATGATTTCTATGAGCTACACAAAACAGATGTGCAGGTTATTTGCAACAATTCGACGTGTTTGTTGCTGACCACTGTTAGTAATCAGCATCTGAGCTAATGGTAATTTAAAATAAAATAATTTAGCCTGTCCCTATCTGGTCCTCCACAGGACTTGTTCTACGGACCACATCCCTGGAGACTGGAAAATCAATCAATCAACAATCACTGCCCCCCGCCAAATCAACATTATCCAGTACTACATAAAACCTGACCAGAAGTGATTGAAAAGCAAAATTAAAAACAAAACAAAGGACAACTCTGTTATTGAAATGTCATAAAGCCATAAAATTCTTGAACCATTAACAGCATTGAGGCCTAGGAGAATTTCCTAGTTCTGTAATATATTTAGAAAACAAGCTCATGTTTGAGATGTCTACATGATGCCCTAAATAAAAGAAAACTAGCAAGTGACCAGCAATTTTACAGTACATATCTACATAGCAACTGCCCCTGCTATAATCTCAAAAGAAAAAACACCTAAAACATTTTCATTTTGCTGTATCTCTATTTTAAATATACTAACCAACTTGATTTAATAGCTATAAAATATGCTGAGACTTACCCGTCAGACAAGATTTACCTGACTCAGTCTGACATAAGTTGCTATTATATTAAAATTTAAAAAAGTGTATTCTTTAGCAGGGTTCTATGTAAGTTATAATTGACAACTGCCCACATGCTGCTGATATTCTTTTACAGTTTGTAATAATCAGAAAAGCGAAGGATTTAGGACAAGTAAGGTCGTTCTGCAAATGAGTACTCTGCCTTCTATAAAGAGATATAGTTGAAAAGAAAACGTCACATACACCTAGTCTAAAGACATTCAAACTCAATTTTTCACAACTCGACCCAGTTCACATTACCATACATTTCTTGTCTTAAGTCAATTAGGTTATCTACTTTATTTCCAGTAGAGCTCATTTCAAAATAATAGTTAAGAAACCTATTCATTTGCATTTTTATTTACTATATCAGAATTTGTTGGCCACCTTGCTTAGACCTACATTCAGACCACAGATTTTCTATGGGATTCCGGTCATGACCACTGTGATTGCCACACCAATACTTTCACATTGTTAACTTTAAGCCATTTTAGTACAACTTTGGAGGTATGCTTAGGATCATTGGCCTGCCAGAAGACCCAGTTGCACCCAAGTTTTGGCTGATGTCTTCAGGTATTTTACATGATACTCCATCCTCAAGATGCCATCTATCTGAAATGCACCAGTCTCTTTTCCAGTAAAACACCTCCACAATATGATGCTGCCACCTCCATGCTTCACAGTTGGGATGGTGTACTTAAGATTAAATCCTTACTGTTTTCCTCTATACACAGTGCTGATCATTATGGCCAAATTACTTAGTAAAATTTTTTGTTTTATCTGACCAGGTAAGACTACTCTAGGTTTGGTCTTCCTCCTGGTTATGACCTGCAAACTTCAGGCAGACCTTTTTGTACTACAGTAGTCTTGGAGTAGCAGCATCTTCTTTGCACCACAGCCTTTCAGGCCATGGCAATATAGGATTCTCTTAAGCAGTTATGCTCACCTACATAGAAATAACATTTATGAAATCTATCAGTCAGGATTTAGGCCTCATCATAGCACAGAGACAGTGCTGGTTAAAGTGGTAAATTACCCACAACTGACCTCTGATCAGGGTTGTGTCTCATTGCTTATGTTGCTTGACCTTAGTGCAGATTTTGACACCACTGATCATTCTATTCATCTTGATACACTAGGAAATGTTGTTGGAGTTATGGGAATGATCCACTCCTGGTTCAGGTCTTATTTGACTGATCGTTATAAATTTGTAGGTGTAAATGGTGACTACGCATAGTAAGGTAAAGTTTGGTGTTCCATAAGGTTCTGTTTTAGCTCCACTGCTTTTTTCTCTACATATGCTGCCACTGTGTAAAATTATTCGTAAACATGGTATTAGCTTCTACTGTTATGCTGATGACACCCAGCTGTATATTTCAGGAAAGCCAACTTCTTTAATTCTGACAAGACAGGAGTCATTGTACTAGGACTGATATGCAGATAGAAAGCTTAGTGTCACTTCAGACTTTCATTTGAAGCTCATGTAAATAATATTACTAGCATAGCCTTCTTTCATCTCAGAAATATTGCTTAGATAAGAAGTATAATGTCACTACACAATGGATGTTCCAGTAGATACATAAACAAGCTCCAGTTAGTCCCGAATGCAGTAGTGAGAGTCCTTCCTAGAACCAGAAAATATGACCACATACCCTTATCCACACTGCATTGGCTCCTAATCACATTTTGCATTTATTATAAAATACTACTACTTATCTATAAAGAACTTAATGGTTGTGCGTTGGAGTACTTGAGCAAACTTCTGGCCTTTTATAATCTACCACGCATACTTCGATCAAAAGACGCAGGCTTTTGTTGGTACCTTAAATAGTGAAGGCTACAGCAAGGGACAGAACTTTCTTTTACAAAGCCCCACAGTTATGGAACAGCCTTCCAATTAGTGTTCGGGAATCAGACACAGTCTCAGTATTTCAGTCTAGGCTGAAACATGTTTGTTTAGTCAAATATTTTGTAAATTTTTTTCCTTAGGTAAAGGAGCAGATCTGGGGTTCACGGGCATGATATTCTTGATATTTACATTTTTAATGTGATTTCTTGATATTTACATCTAGATGTGTTAAAGAACATAGAACATGGCACCTTTGTTGGCAGCCCACCCAGTTTTTAGGTGAGCAAAAGTATTGGAGCAGATATGAATAACCTTACTTGTACCTCAACTTCATTCAGTTGTTTGTTTTGGGGGTTTTTCCCTTCAGGAGGTCTTCTTCTTGGTTGTCCGTCGTAGCGACGAAGATCATTTTGTCATCAGAGATGATGTGTGTGTAGATGGCTGGTCAGGCGAATCTTTGCACGGAAAGTCCTATGGCAAGTGGGACAGGGGATGGGGTGGACGTCTCCGGGAGGGTTGCGGGCATGGGTTTTTCTGGCTTGCCTCTTTCGTTCAGCTGCAGCTGTCCGATTTGTCTCACACAGCAAAGAGCCCTTGTGGATGAAGGAGCACCAGGCGTCACGATCCAATACAGTCTGTTCCCAGGAGGCAGGATTGATGTTAAACGCTTTCAGTGAGGCTTTGAGGGTATCTTTGAAGCATTTCTTTTGGCCTCCTTGGCAACGCTGGCCTTGCTGGAGCTCGCCATAGAAAATTCTCTTTGGTAGGCGCTGGTCTGTCATGTGTACCACATGTCCTGCCCAGCGGAGCTGGGTCATCATCAAGATGGTGAAGATGCTAGGGAGGCCTGATTGAGAACCACAGTGTCTGGGATTTTGTTCTGCCACTTGATGCCAAGTACTTTCCTGAGACTGTTAGTGTGAAAATGGTTCAGTTTCCTGGCATGATGTTGGTACACTGTCCATGTTTCGCGTGCATACAGCAGTGTAGGGAGCACAACTGCAATCTGTACACTTTCAGCTTGGTCTGGATGGTGATGACTCTTCGGTTCCAAAACTTGGCATACAGTCTCCCAAAAGCTGAGCTGGCTCTCGCAATGCGGACCTTAACTTCATCATCTATTGTAGCATTTTGTGACAATGTACTGCCGAGGTAGGTGAACTTGGTCACTGTTTTCAGTCTCTGACCATTGACAGTAATGTTGGGCTCTGTATAGGGCTTCCCTGGGGCTGGCTGATGCATGACCTCAGTCTTCTTGGTGCTGATGGTGAGACCGAAGTTTGTGCAGGCACTGGAGAACCTGTTAACACTGCATTGCATGTCCGTTTCTGTGCTAGCGTTAAGGGCACAGTCATCAGCAAAAAGGAAGTCCCTGATGATGTCTGTCGAAACCTTGGTTTTCGCTTGGAGCTTCCTGAGGTTGAACAGATTACCATCCATGCGGTACTTGATGCCTATCCCAACATAACCGTCTCTAAAGGCGCCAGTCAGCATTGCGGAGAACATGAGGCTGAACAGGGACGGCGCCAGGACACAACCCTGCTTGACGCCACTGGAAACTGGGAATGGCTGAGACGCTTCTCCATTGGCTGGAACTCTTGCCTGCATGCCGTCATGGAATTGCTGCACAATGGCTATGAACTTCCTTGGGCATCTGTACTTGGTCATGATTTTCCAAAGGCCTTCTCTGCTGACAGTGTCAAAGGCCTTGGTCAGGTCGACGTAGGTAGAGAAGAGGTCAGCGTTCTGTTCCATACATTTCACTTGTAGCTACCGTGCTGCAAACACCATGTCGATGGTACCGCGCTCTTTCCGGAATCCACACTGGCTCTCTGGTAGAAGCCCTTGGTCGAGGTGAGCAATCAGGCGCTTCAGCAGAACCCGGGCAACAATCTTGCCTAAAATGGATAGTAAGGATATGCCACGGTGGTTGTCGCAGGACTGGCGGTTTCCTTTGCTCTTGTACAAATGTATAATGGAGGCATCTTTGACATCCTGGGGGGTCATCTCTTGTTGCCACATCAGTAGGAAGAGTTGATGAAGCCTCTGTGTTAGAGCTATGCCTCCTTCCTTGTAGACCTCTGCTGGGTTGGAGCCTGAGCAGGGAGCTTTGCCACTGGAGAGGAGACATATCGCTTTCTGGGTCTCAAGCAAGGTTGGAGGATCATCCAGTGCTTCATTGATGGGTATTTCGGGGAGACATCCGATGGCTTCATCATTGATGGCTGAAGGTGGGTTCAGGACGTTCGGGAATCTTCTTCTCATCAGTGATCAATGTATACCCATCTGCGCTGAGGAGAGGACATAAGCCTGATGACGTGGGTCCGTACACTTCTTTCAAAGCGTCATAGAATCTCTTCATGTCACGCCTGTCTGCATAGCCTTGGATCTCATCAGCTTTGTTGCTCAGCCATGTGTCTTGTATCTGGCAGAGTCTCTGCTGTACCAATCTGCGTACGCTTTTGTACACATGTTTCTTGGAGGTATACGTAGGGTTGTTGGGGTAGGTTTGATGGAGATGGTGTTTCTCGTTCAGCAACTGCTTAATGTCTTCGCTGTTCTCGTCAAACCAATCTTTGGGCTTTCTGGTTGAAAGACCCAGAATATCAGCAGCTGTGTCGTAGACCAGTTCTCTGAGAGCCGCCCAGTCAGCTTCCACGTTCTGGCTGTCCAGAGAGGTGGATTCCAGACAATCGTCCAGGGCATCCATTAAAGACTGCTTGGTTCTACCACACTTCATCTTTGTAATGTTTACATGCTTAGGGGCCTTTTTCCCCTGTGGGCGTCTCTTTGGCTGGATACAGATGTTGAGCTTGGTGATGAGACGGTGGTCTGTCCAGCATTCGGCTCCACACATGGACTTGGTCACACGTGCATCCTGCCTGTCCCTCTTCCTGACGATGACGTAGTCGAGGAGGTGCCAATGCTTTGAGCAAGGGTGTAACCACGACGTCCGATTACGGGTTGGGAGGCGGAATACTGTGTTGGTAATCAGCAGTTCATGTCCGGTGCAAGTCTGAAGCAAAAGGAGACCATTGCTGTTGCAGTGACCCACCCCGTGCTTTCCTAGCACACCATCCCAGGCAGAGCTGTTATTGCTGACTCTCGCGTTAAAGCCGCCTAGAATGGAGAGTTTGTCTGTTCTAGGAACATCAGCAATGACAGAGTGGAGGTCCTCGTAGAACTTGGCCTTCACTTCATCTGGGTTGGTCATGGTTGGCGCACAGCAGCTGATGATTGTAAGGTGCTTTCTTCCAGACAGGAGGGGGGGTTTCATGGTCATGAGCCTGTCGTTGGCTTCCTTAGGAAGGCCTGCCAACTTGCCAATCAGCGCGGATTTTACTGCAAAAATGACACCAGCTTCACGGCGTGCGTTGTTATCTCGACCACTCCAGAAAAAGGTGTACCCAGAGCCCCTTTCACAAAGTTCACCTATTCAGGGGGCTGCCGGACTTCACTGCTGCTCCCTTTCGTGAAGAACGACCATATGGCCTGGGCCGCCTGTGTGCAGGGTTGCGGCTACAGCTGCCAGTGTACCCACACCTGCCGCTTCGTTGCTTGCCTGTCGCCACAGGATTTGGTGGTTAGGATGGATGGTAGATGACAAAATGACTTGCGCGGTGACTTGGTAAAGTGAGGAAGAGTTGCGCATTTCCTCAACCTCTCGCCCAAAACCAACTGGGTCCAACAGCAAGACGGTCAAGACGGCTGGAGTCGGAGTTTAGTGCAGTGGATGACCTTGACGACCTTTGTGACTCACCATGCTCTTAAAGCGCTCCACGACACTTTGCTGGGAATCGCCTTTCTGCCCGTTGGCCGGTTAAGTGGTTCTTCCGTGCAGATTGCCAAGTCCAGTCTTTACTATTTACCCATAGCTGGGAGGCTCGTGGAGGATGGGAGCGTCTATCTTCCCATGCAAGTCCTTATGACTTCCCCACTGTCCAAAGGAGGTGAAATGCTATTGAATTGGTTTAAGAGCTGGTGATTGACTTGGTCAGTCTAAAATCTTCCACTTTTTCCACATGAAGTCCTTTGTTATGTTGGCAGTTTGCCTGTCATTGTCTTTCTGCGTGATGTTCCTCTCAATTAAATTGGATGCATTTCTCTGTAAACTTGCAGACAGAATATATATGTAGACTTCTGAATTAATTCTACTGCTTCCATCATGAGTTGCATCATCAATAAAGATTAGCGGGCCTGTTCCAGAAGCAGCCATGCAAGCCATGGCACTAACTTCACTGTGCTTGACTAATGAGCTTGTACAGTGCATTTGAAAAGGTATTTGCCCTGACCCTGATTTCTTCAGTTTTTGTGTACATCTCATACTAAATAGTTTAAGATCTTGAAATGCAATACAACATAAAACAAAGGCGACCTGAATAAACACACAACAGTTTTAATAAATTTTTTATTGAAGCAAAAAGTTATCCAACATCTATCCCCAATGTGGAAAACTATTTGCCCCTTAAACTTAAAATCTGTTTGTGCCACCTTTAAAAGAAATAACCATCTTCCAAACAGTTCCATGTTTGACTCATCTACCCACAGAACATTCTCTCAAAAGGTTTGAGGATCATCTAGGTGTGTTTTGGCAAAATTCAGATGAGCCTTAATGTTCTTCTGGGTTAGCAGTGGTTTTCACCTTGCCACTCTTCCATGAATGCCATTTTTGCCCAGTGTCTTTCTGAGAGTCGTGTCATGAACAGCGACCTGTATTGATGCAAGAGAGGCCTGTAGGTCCTTTGATGTTGTCTTTGGCCTTTTTGTGACTTCACGGATGAGTCGTTGCTGTGCTTGTGGAGGAATTCTGGAAGATTGGCCACTTCTGGAAAGGTTCACTACTGTGCCAAGTTTTTCCATTTGGAGATAACGGCTCTCACTGAGGTTCTTTAGAGTCCCAGGGCCTTTGAAATAGCCTTGTAGCCCTTTCCAGACTGATGCATTTCAATCACCTTCTTCCTCATGATTTCTAGAATTTCTTTCAACTTTGGCATAGTGTGTTACTGGTAAAACCTTTTAAACAACTTCATGCTGTTCAAAAAGTTCTATTTAAGTGTTGATTTGATTGAACACGGTTTGCAGTAATCAGGCCTGGTTGCATCTAGTCCAGCTGAACCCCATTATGAATGCAGTTTCATACATTTGGGGAATTAGTAACTATGGGGGCAAGTACATTTTCACACAAGCCCAGTTGGTATTGGATAACTTTCTTGCTTCAGTAAATAACATCATATAAAAACTTTATTTTGTGTTTACTCAGGCTGCGTTTGTTTTATGTTAGATTTTATTTTAATTTCTGAAACAATTTAGTATATGAGATACACAAAAACAGAAGAAATCATTATTGGTCAAATAGTTTTTCACAAGACTGTATGTTTTGGATCATGAGCAGATCCTTTCTTTCTGCACACTTTGGCCTTTCCATCACTGAGGTTAATCATTGTTCCAGAACTTTTTTGGCTCATCAGATAACATTACCCTTCACTGGAACTAAAGGGCCCAAACACTGAAAAACATCTTCACACCATTATCCTTCCTCCTCCAAACTGTTGGCACGATGCATTCCAGTGGGTAGCGTTCCTCTGGCATTCACTAAACCATCAGACTGCCAGATCAGCAGTGGAAACCCATTTTATGAAGCTCCCAATCACAGTTCTTGTCCTAATGTTGCTTCCAGAGGCAGACTGGAACTCTGTAGTGAGTGATGCAACATAGGATAGGCAATTTTTACATGCTGCAGAAACTTGGCAATCCCACTCTGTCAGTTTGCGTGGTCTAATGTTTTTTGGTTGAGCTGTTGTTGTTCCGAGATGCCACAGCAGTTAATTTCTATTATTGTGAAATGGCAGGCGGCTGATGATCAGCGCGGCAGCTTTCCACCATCCAGCAGCCGACGGAAGAGTATAAAAAGGCCATCCTCCGCTAGCAAAGGGAGAGAGGGCTCCCAAGGCATGCATGCTAATTTCTTGTGTTTTTTTTTTTTTTTTGCAGAGGATTCCGTCGCAACAGAAGTCTCCGCCCCCTGCCTGCACCCGCGGCGATGCCTGGCTGCAGAATGGGATCCCAGCTGCTCGGGAAACCCCCAGCATGGCCCCGACAGCCCCACGGGCGACCCCAGCACCTGAGCACTTCACCCCACGGCATCACTTTTGCACACACCCCCTCACGGACTTTAAATAAACTTTCCACGTGTGACACTTAAACAGCCTCCTGTGTCTCTGTGCTCTGCCCACTGCTGGCTAAGTACCCTACACTGCCCAGAGCAGATCCAGCAGGGCAGAACTTTCATAAACAAGGTGACATCCTATGACAGTGCGATGTTTAAAGCCACTGAGTTATTCAGTACAACCCATTCCTACTGCCAATGCTTGACACAGGAGACTGCATGGCTATGTGCTTGATTTTATGCACCTGTTAGCAATGAGTGCGGCTGAAATACCTGAGCTCAATATTTAGGAAGGATGTTGACATACTATTGTCCATAGGATATTATGCCATTTTCATACAACGTAAGGTGGTATGACAAATTTTTATGCCACATATTTTCATGATTAAGGTGATGACACTGGCTGCTGGGTTTTGCTTTGGGATTCTGGCTCATACAGTACTGAAATTACTAAAAGTTAAGTCAATCTTATCAGGTTTAAGATTAAGAAAAATGAATTGCATTTTTTTTTTACTGGAACCTTACTGTTGAGCTCTACAGAATACAGGACAGGTTTGCAAAGCTCTGACCACTGTATTTCTCCAGACTGTACATTATATACGTGTATTACTTTATAGATCAGTCATTTCGCTACAGTCTAAGTTTCTAAACTGTTTACAGGTGCAGAAGCATCCTGTATCATTCACATTGCTTGTTTCAGTTAGTAGAAATGAAAATGGAACAGAGTTCTAGCTCAGTGGTTCTGTTTTCTTGTTCAGGAGACCCTTGAAGTATAAAGCTACCTTTATCTCATCCAAGCTAAGACATAACAGACACAATACTTAGGTTTTAAATCATAAAGTCTGTTCTTAAGTCCAAATATTTATCATAAAATCCCTAGACTTTACCATTTGTGGTGCACTTTTTGTTCCAGAGGTTGTCAAATGCAGGGCCGAGATCTTCAGCATAGTCTGCTTCATACCACACCAAGAGCTCCTGTCCTGGATTAATGGGTCGACAGCATCGATACAGAATTCCCCCTTGATACTGAAATGCCATAAGATTCTGCTCGCCATCATTATGAGCACAATTCACATACCTGAGAGAATGATGCATGGTGTCAGAAACAGCAAAAAAAAAATTTGAAAAGAAAAAATATCAAAAATCAGTTATACAAAGTGAGAGTAATCATGGTGGAGGTGTGAATGACAAGACTGTTCCCAAAAACGAGTATTCTTTACCTCATCCAGTTAGCATACATCTCTCTCTTGGCATCTATGTATTCCTCACGCTGCCCACTCCTGGATATCTGCACAAAAAAAAATTATATATATTTTCTTCTGACCTCTCTTACCAACAAGTCGTTTCCACCAACAGAACTGTCGCTCACTCAATGTTTTTTTGCACCATTCTGTGTAAACTCTAGAGACTGTTGTGTGTGAAGATCCTGGAAAATCAGCAGTTTCAGCAACCGTGTAACCATGAAATGCATTAGTTTTATCATGAAGACTACTTTGTTGAAGTAATCAACTGTTCAGTGATGGAGATGAGTGCAAAACTGTTTGTGGAAATTGCAGTCCTAAAGCCATCTTCATGCTTTTTAAGTGGTACTGTCCTCAGTAATCTCATTGATCTTTAGGCTGTCCATGTGGGGCCATCCTCAACATCAACTGCAACTCTTGACATGTACCTGCATGATTATATGCATTGTGCTGATTGGATAACTGCATAAATGAGCAGGTGTACAGGTGTTCCTATTAAAGTGGATGGTGTAAGACAAAATGAAGACCGCTCAAGGCAGCAAAATTAATGCGAAAATTTTTATTTAAAAAATACATACATGGAAGTTAGAAGAAGCGCATTATAATATTCCCTGTAGTTGGCACACTCCTTCACCTATAATTCACAATAAGGGACTTCTAATTGGAGAGAGACTCATCTCTGATTCTCAGTGGGAAAATACAGTGCAGTAGTTGCCCCCATCCTCATTTCTTCTGTTTCTGTTATCTCATACTAAAATTGTTTCAGAAATTTAAAGAAAATCTAAGATAAAACAAAGACAACTTGAGTAAACACGAAATACAGTTTTTCAATCCTTATGTTATTTATTGAAGCAAAAAAGTTATCCAATACCAACTGGGTCAGTGTGAAAATGTATTTGCCACCATAGTTACTAATTCCCCAAATCTATGAAACAGAATTCGTAATGGGGTTCAGCTGGACTAGACACAAC
Organism: Ictalurus furcatus; assembly: GCF_023375685.1. Taxonomy (NCBI): domain Eukaryota; kingdom Metazoa; phylum Chordata; class Actinopteri; order Siluriformes; family Ictaluridae; genus Ictalurus; species Ictalurus furcatus. The sequence continues at coordinate 33,508,616 of NC_071260.1, read as the reverse complement.
TAGGCCTGATTCCCGTCAGTCTGGGAAGGGTTACATTGCTATTTCAAAGGCTCTGGGACTCGAAAGAACCACAGTGAGGGTCATTATCTCCAAATGGAAAAACTCAGTAGTGAACCTTCCAAGAAGTGGCAAACCTTCCAAAATTCTTCCAAAAGCACAGCAACTACTCATCCAGGAAGTCACAAAAGAGCCAAGGAAAACATCAAAGGAACTACAGGACTCTCTTGCATCATTAAAGGACACTGTTCATGACTTAACTATCAGAAAGACACTGGAGGAAATGGCATCCATGGAAGAGAGGCGAGGTGAAAACCACTCCTAACCCAGAAGAACATTAAGGCTCTTCTTAATTTTGCCAAAACACACCGTGATGGTCCTCAAACCTTTTGGGAGAATGTTCTATAGACTGATGAACCGAAAGTGGAACTGTTTGGAAGACAGGGGTCCAGTTACATCAGGCGTTAACCAAACACAGAATTCCATGAAAAGAACATCATACCCACGGTCAAGCATGGTGGTGGAAGTATGATGGTGTGGGGATGCTTTGCTGTTTTAGGGCCTGGGCAACTTGCAGTAATTGAGAGAAACATGAATTCTGCTCTCTACCAGAAAACCCTAAAGGAGAATGTCCAGTCTTCAGTCCGTAAGATGAAACTCAAGCACGACTGGATTATGCAGCAAGACAACCATCCAAAGCGTAGAAGTAAATCTTAGTCCTAGAAGTAAGTGAAAGACTGATCTCCAGTTATCGGAAGCTTTTGGTTGCAGTTATAGCTGCTAAAGGTGGCACAGCAAATAAGGGGCAATATAGGGGACAATTAGTTTTTTACATGGGTGATAGGTGTTGGATAACTTTTTTTGCGTCAATAAAAAAATAAAAAAATAAAAACTGTTGTGTGTTTACACAAGTTGCATTTGTTTTATGTTGTATTTCGTTTGATGATCTAAAACTTTTTAGTATGAGATACACACAAAAACAGAAGATATCAGGAAATACTTTTTCACAGCACTGTATGGGTATTGACAACACGTTTATTTAGCGAAATCAAGAAGATATCTAGCTTGCCAGGTTCCTCCTCCTCCTTTTACTTGCAGCTTAGGTTCACGCTGAAAGCACATGGTGTCCCATGTGGCCACTCACCCAATTAGTGATTTTCTAGGGTAGAGTGTACAGATTTTAGCAAATTTTGGAGGCAGCATCTATTACACCAGGCATTTTTGCATTCAGTCTACACACCACTGCTTTATAGCCCAAGTACGTAACTTAAATGTTCCAAGTTTCTTGTCAGTTTCTTGTGTTCATTAAAGAAAAATGACATTCCCAATATCTTCTGGAAATAAAATTCCATGCTACAAGAGGTTCGCAAGTTATGCCAGTAGCTAAACCTTTCAGGGATTTAAACATCATAAGCAGGACTTCAATGCAGAAAAGGTTATAAAAGCATAAAGTAGCTTTACAGGTTCCACCAAACAGCCATCAAGCTCCAGGGCAAAATCAGTAACCTTTCTGCAAGCACACTTGGTACCCAAAATCCTATTTTAGTAATTATAATACATTTAAAATAACTCACCACCCATGAGTAGCCACTGTTCATAGCTTCCTCTCGGTCTACCAGCTCTCCTTGGTAGGGTCCGAAGTGTGCACCAACTGGTACAGTCTCCCCTTTATTAAACACTCCCAGGCCTGCATCAGGAATACCGGACTTCTGAACCTCCAGACCAGGAGGAAGAGTTTGTTTGGCTCGGTCAGCGACCCCCATGGGAACAGGAGTATCAGTGATGAAGAGTGCCGGCCCGTGAACCTCACACTTTTTGAAGAAGAAGGATTTGCAAACTTCACAGTCTGGAAGGAGAGAAAACATAACTGGAAGAAACGATCTCCAAAATTATTTAGAAATCTGGAATTAGACACAAGTTTTAAAAAGGAGTTGCAAATGTCACAGTAGAGCCACTTTTGAGTTCTCCGAGTCATACATGCAAGGAGAACATGAGAGACCACACCATACAGACAGAAACCCATGCTCAGGACTGAACCCAGGACCCTCGAGCTATAAGACTTACAGCTTCTGTAGAATTAACATAACTGCATGTCCAGTCTGCAATCCAGCCCATTTTCAAATAATAATAAACTGCATACAGCTGCAGTGAAAGGTATTTACAGTTCATCAGCTGACTTATTTGTAGCTATTTTTTAGTTGTAAGCATTAATAAAACGTAAAAACTGGTCTTTACATTTTTATTACTGATATTAAATGAAAATATAAAATGAAACCACATTTTCTGCATAAACAGTACAAACGTAGTGTAAACACTACTTAAAAGGTCTCATATCCTACATTGTCTTCGTTTATCTAGTAATAATAATAGTGTGTGTTTATCAAACCTGCCAAGCCTTAAGATGAAATATACCTGAAAGCAGCGATTAAGGGGGCCAAGCACTTTCTGTCACCACCCTTAGAGACAGAAGAAGACTAAAAGCCATAGGGACGATCACCACTTGCATCCACGGAGATATTCTAAATTTGAAGGTAATAAGTCAAGCCATTGCTGAGGTTTTGCTTCTTAACTTTAGGTCATGCTCTTTTACTGTTGGTGTATTTTAAGTGATAACTTGTATCAGTGTACTCTGATGTTAAAAATTTGGCAGGTCTGAAAATGGATAACCTGCTGTAAAATGTCCAGGCAGGGCTAAGCTGCTATAAAGTGACCGGATGGGGCTAAGCTGCTATAAAATGACTGGGTAGGGCTAACCAGCTGTAAAATGACCGGGCGGGGCTAAGCTGCAATAAAATGACTGGGAGGGGCTACGCTGTTATAAAATGACTGGGTGGGGCTAAGCGGCTATAAAATGATTGGACCAATATCTAAACTAAATAATCAGAGAGAGAGGCTCATATATAAATGACTCCCTAGTGGACATTTAGTCAGTGACATTTAGTGACATTTAGATAGTGTGTAGGGTAGAATAATCAGTGAGAGTGTTACTGAGCTCCAGAGTGGCCCCATGTCTTACAGAGGAAGTCTTTATCGTCAGCTTCTTCCTCTTTAATGGAGGAAACTTCAGGAATGTTGTTCAGGTCGTTTCCACTGTCGCAGATGTTCAGCTCCAGCATCTCTTCTTTCTTCACACAGACTTCTAAAATACACACACACAAAAACAGAGATTCTTACACACACTGACAAAAATCCATCACAGAAATCCAGAATGAGACATTTACAGAGTTCAAATAAATTCATATCAGTAGAAAGCAGACTGACGAGGTGTGAGCTTCATATGGACTCCTCCATTCTGCTGGTCCACAGGGGGGGCATGTTCCACTGAGCCTGTTTCTATTTTCACGTCCTCAGACAGCTAAAGATAAAGCAAGAGTAAAACTTATTCAACAAAGTACATCAACCAAGTACATTTTTTTCATTTAAATCAATTATGATATAGTTTGAAATCTAACACTATCTCTTTACAATTGTGACATGTTAATCATATTTTTCTCTCCAATAGCTATTACCTCAGAACTTTTATCAAATATTAATGATATAATTGAACACAGACTAGCTCCTGAATGATAATTTACTATATTAAATTATAACATTGTTGATTAGCAATCAAACACTAACTGAAATGATCTGAGCATCCCTCTCTGTCTAGTTTCTAAGTCTAAGTGTAAAACGTTTAGCGAATTAGCAGCATTAAACACACCGATGAGCTCTTTTAAAACATTGTCGTCATCGTGACTGTTGTCTTGAGCTGCATCTCAAATCTAAAACTATGACCTGACATTCAAAAAGGATTTACTAATCTACACAGTTCAGTGGACTGGTATGCAAAACAGATCTTTCAGTAGGTTTGAAGGCAACATGAGAAGTTCTTTTTAAAATTCAAACACTAACTGTACATAGGAAAAGCTGTTAGTGTTCGTAATCAGTAACAGTTTATATTAGAAAATATAATCCAACACTTGGGGGTTAAGGTTAGATTTATAGGAGGAGTTGAACCAGGTCCTGCTCCACCCCGTGGACTTTTCTCACATAAATCCTGAGACTGTTAGACACATCATTGAGTTTTACCTGTGAAGGATCATCAGCCTGAGACTTTCTGGAGAAGTGTGGTCTGTCTCCTGCTGAACTCATTATAACAGGTCTGAAAAGAGATCAATAATAATAATAATAATAATAATAATAACAACATGTTAGATATTTCAGTAAACATTAAAGGAAATAAGAGGAATATAATTAAAGCTGTATATATTCCTCTCATTACTTAAATTTATATATATATGTGTGTGTCTATATATATCTATATATATATATATATCTATATCTATATATATATATCTATATATATATATATATATATATATATATATATATATATATATATATATATATGATAAAAAGTTAATACTAATTGTTTTCATCTTCATACTTTAAACATGTAAATAAATGGGTTAGCTACATACACAAATGCCTCGCTCCGGCAGAATTACACATTTATCCTCGTTAGATAAATAGTGCACTACATAGGGTGTACACGTTATTATTTAATTCCTTATGTAGTGCACTTAACCAGTGAAGTAGAGATCCATTTGGAATTCGGACACACAGCGTCGGTTTACCTTACCTCAGGGTTTTAAAGCAAAATGAAGTTTTAAATCCTCAACCACAGACACAGTAATGTGTATTTTATTTCTAACTGGATCCAATCTAACTATAAAACTCTATCAGAAAAAAAATATTTGGAGATTATAAAAATAATTCACGTGCTCAGGCGAGAATGCTTTTGCATTTGCAGTGTCTTTTTCTTCCTGTGTTTTTTGGCGGTTAGAGAAGCGGATAATGGGCGCGTTACCGCCACCACCTGGACTGGAGGGTTTGACGGAGGCCTAACAAACTTCCACTCAGCGTCGGCCACGGGGGGGCCCCAGAGGGCCCGGCCCGACCACCTAGATCACTGTGCCCCATCACCTCTGGCAAGCACCCCACCTCACTCCCCCGAACGCAATTGTAGCCGCTGGGACTCAGTACCACGCCACTGTGCCCTATATTAACTATTTTTTGTAAATTAATTTAGTTTTACCATGAATACTGATTATGAATGAAGACTAGAAGTTGACTAAAATGTATTATTATTATTATTATTATTATTATTATTATTATTATTATTATTGTTGTTGTTGTTGTTTATGTAATAATACTTGGCAAAGGTAATATGAAATGTGAGCCTCTCTTTACACTACTCACAACCCAAAATTAACCCGCCGCCACCACCTTAACTGATCTTTATTGTGAGCATAGAGTAGGTCCCTACGAACTGATCTGAATTGGTTTGATTGTCTACCAATTTGAAATATCCATTTTAAAATAGATTAAAAAGTGCCTCCTCTGACAATTATTTTGACAGATCTACTAACTTTTAATTGCAATAACTTAAAAATTCTACCATAAAAGTTCATTTATCTTTATTTTGAGAATAGACTAGGTCCCTATGAAGTGATCTGAATGGGTTTGATTGTCTATTAATTTGAAATGTCCATTTTACTTCAGCCTTAAGATGGAGTAAAATATTAATATTTTTATGTCAGACTTAAAATTATAAAATTATTAAATTGATAAAATTATTTATGATTTATATAATTAGTTAGATTTATAATAATTACAGCAGCAACAACAACCATATAGTTTCTTAAAATATGTTTTAGTAAATGTGTTTTTATTCAGTTTAATGTTTTACAATGTGTATTTAAACAAGATCGACTTTGCCATTTTATAATGTAAAGAATTATAAAAAAATAAAAATAAAAATAAACAAAAAACGTTTAGCCTGTAAACTCAGAAATAGTATAAATTTTTGGTTTTGTTATTTATTTAAAATGATCATTGTTAATTTGCTTTTGCAGCTAGATTAACTGCACGTTCAGGAAGAGCGGCAGCTTAACCACAGTCTTTAATTAACCAGGGAGGTGCGGGAAAGGAATCAGATCAAACACTCTGCATCCACAATTATAAGGAAAATATATGGTACTTTATTAACACTTAATTATTTGAAATTATAATTAATAATTATTAGTGAGGTGGGCAAGGTGTCCCCCCCCCAGTGACACATCGAGGCCCCCTCGTTCCGAATGCCCTTGCGCCGACCCTGCTTCCACTAATCCCTTCCAGTGAATACGCTGGTGACTATAGAACACCTTTTTAGTCAAAATTAAATAATATATGATATGCCTATGATATAAATAATAAAATGAGTAAACAAGCTATCACTATATGTGAATGCACACACATGCACCAACCATAACATTAAAACGGCCTGCCTTTGTACCCCTTGTGCCAATAAAACAACTCTGACTCATCGAGGCATGGACTCCACAAGACCTCTGAAGGCACCAAGATGTTAGCAGTAGATCCTTTTGCGAGGTGGGGCCTCCATGTATCAGATTTATTTGCCTAGCACATAGTACAGATGCTTGATCGGATTGAGATCTGGGGAATTCGGAGGCAAATCTTGAACTCTTTGTCATGTTCCTCAAACAGTTCCTGAACAATTCTTGCCGTTTGTCAGGGTGCATTATCCTACTGAAAGAGGCCACTGCCATTAGGGAATGCCGTTGAGATGAAGGGGTGTACTTGGTCTGCAACAATGTTTAGGTAGGTGGTACATGTCAAAGTAACATCCACATGAATGCCAGGACTCAATGTTTCCCTGCAGAACATTTCTCAGAGCATCAAACTGCCTCTGCAGTTTTGAAAGTGCTCTGACCCAGTCGTCATGCCATCACAATTTAGCCCTTGTCAAAGTCGCTCAGATCCTTGCACTTGCCCATTTTTCCTGCTTCCAACAAATCAACTTCAAGAACTGTTTGTTCACTTGCTGCCTAATAAATATATCCCACTCCTTGACAGGTGCCACTGTAACGAGATAATCAACGTTATTCAATTCACTTGTAAGTGGTTTTAATGTTATAGCTGATCAGTGTATATAAAAGGCAATAACTGAAAAAGAATATTTGGTATTCGTCATTTTATTTTTTTCCTGGTTCTTAACTTTGATTTTTACTGTCAATTTATGTATAAGGTCTGCAACTTAGTTAAAACAGTGTTTAATCTCCATAACCTTAGACGTATTGCTTATTTCACAGTTTCTCCAAACAGCTTATCACAAAGTGCATTCTGGGTTGAGCGAGCAGCACTGAGCGGTCTGAGCAAGCAGAGCAGAATCTTAAGAAAGCTGCTCTCCACTCCCCACTCTGCTCTGCTCACATGCTCTGGTTTGCAAGGAAATCTTAGCTTTCACTGGAAATTAATTCTCACCTTATTTCTTAGTTGGTATGGTCTTGTGATAATGGCAAAAAAGCCATTGAGCCATAAACAACGTATACTTTAGTGTAGCCTATTTATAGATCATAGATTACAGACTTATAGATCAGCTGTTTGCAGCCTCTAATTACCCACAATTAATACCAACTTAATGATTTACTATTATGTTTGGGGAGGGGATTAAACAACTTGTACGATACAAAAAATATCAATATAAAGAAAGAAGCTGAATAACCAGTCTACACAAACAATTAAATAAACTTTAAAAAAACAAACAAACAAACAAAAAAAAAACACTGTTAGGCATTAATGCTTCTCATGACCAAGTATCCTATATGCAGTTATTATGGTTCAGCATATCCATGATCCATTTGGACAGTGGAGTAATGGTTAGAATAATAACTGGCTTGAAAATCATAAGTTAAAAAAGCATTCCACCTTACATGGAAACTCCTGAAGCAGGAACAACTTTTTCCAGGTCAGCGCAGAGGGACAGCAGACACACTGTCAATGGAATGCATATACCTAGCAAATGTGTGCGTGCACCCAGAGGTGGTGCAGCAGATCTGAGCAAAATTCAGCCAGGCACAGGGGGTACTGGACTGGGTGTCCCACATGCTTGCCACAGCTACTCTCAATAATGGGATCTTCCCATTCTGTTAGCCCTTACAATCATGTCATTCTACGATGAGTGTTTCATCCTCATGGGCATTACTAAGCAGGTTCTGGCTCCAGAACATCTCTGCTGCAGCTACTGGGGCATCACCTTGTACCTTCTCCAGGTTCTACAAAGTCACCATTGTCACCATTGTCTACTCCAAACTCTCAGAATGAAAACTCCAGTCAGCTTTGTGGTTGCTTGGTTAAGATTTTTAACTGTACTTTATTGAAAACACATTATTTACACATTATTTGATGTTTACTTTGTGAATTTACTTTATTTGTGAAAATATACACTCATTTCAAATCTGATGACTGCAACACACTCAAAAAAAAAGTTGGGACAGTCGACTGCTGTGTAATATCACCTTTCTTTTAATAGCACTCACTAAGCGTTTGGGCGCTGAGTGAAGAAACCTGTTGGTTAGGTTTAGCAAGCGGAATTTTCCCCCCATTCATCCATTAAGCATTTCTTCAACTGCACAACTGTACAGTGTCTTCATTGCCTTATTTTACACTTCATAATGCACCACATATTCTCAATTGGAGACAGGTCAGGACTGCAGCAGGCCATGCTAGCACCCGCACTCTCTGCTTGTCACAGTTTCCCCTTTAAGCAGCGCGCTGGAGAGCATGTGGGCGCGCGTGCATGAGCAAGGTGCACGAGCACCTGCTTCTCGTTTGTTGACACTCATGACATTGTGTTGATTGGACACGTGTGTTTATGTTTCTGTTATGTCTCCTCCCTGTTCTGTCATTGGCTATTGTTTAAGGTGTGTCTAGATTGGTGTCAGCCGTCAGCAATTAAACACGCTGATTATGTTCGTATATATATCGCGCGCCTTCCAGCACACGGCGCGGAATATTATAGTAGATTAGAATAGTTAAGATACTTAGTTTAGATTCCTTACGATAGTTTACCTCAGTCATAGTCATAGTCCATGTTATGTTCCATGTTAGTTTAGTTCAGGGGTTCCCAAACTTTTCCAGCGCAAGGCCCCCCAAATGGCATTAACATTTGACCGAGGCCCCCCTTTTGCAAGATGTCTTTAAAACACATTAGAAATACAGACTTCTGAATAGATCCCCCTTTTTTTTATTATTAATAATTACCTCTTTCATCTTTACATTACATTAGGAATTGATTGTGTGTGTGTTCGTGTGTGGCTGTCTGAGAGTGAGAATCATGTATTAATTTATTTTTCACACCAAATTGTTGAGGCCCCCCGGGCACCCCCTGGCAGCCCCCACTTTGAAAACCACTGGTTTAGTTCATTGCTGGTTTTTCTGCTCCCAGTTCCTAGTCATTGTATATGTTTCTTGTTTTGTTTCTCGACCCTGTTTTCTGTGACCGCGACCTTGATTCCTGCTTTGCCCCATTTATGCCTGTTTGCCGATTGCCTGACCTTTTGCATGTTTTGGATTACGTTTATGGATTACGATTTGGATTTACCTGCCTGTGTCTCTCTTTAATAAAACTGTTGAAGCGCACTTGCATCCGTCCCTATCTGCGTTACGTCTCGAGACGTGACACTGCTTATGCAACCATGCGCTTGTAATCTGGGCAGAATGTGGTTTGGCGGTTTACCGGTGGCAGGTGCCCTCGTGCATGACCGGTATCTGAAGCTTGCGTAAAATCATGCCTATTTATAGGCCTGCCATGATCAGGTGACGTGGCAATTAAGCGCGTCGTGTGATATATAAACGACACCTGTGAACCGCGCTGTCAGCCTTATTATCTTCAGTGAGACTGCATGTCGGTTGTGTGTGTAACGTAAACAAAAAGACTCTTAATTTCCTTTTTTCTCAAAATCTCTGGACTTTTCTATCCCTTTAAAAAAAGAGAAGGAAAAAAAAGAATGAGAAAGAGAGAAAGTATCAATGAGAGAAATCAGGATGTGTGTTACGCCTTACTCCTGTTTCATCACGGGGGAACACACTTTCTGTGTGAAGTGTTTAGGGGTGGAGCACACCACGCCAGCCCTGGAGAGGTCTGACTGTGCGCACTGTGAACGCCTTACATTAGGCAGCTCCGCTTGCGACTCGCGCTCTTCTCGGCTGAAGGGAGTTGGGTTTCAGAGCCTCGCAGATCTGTTCGGCCGCTGCCGAGGCAGCTAGCCGTCTCAGGTCCGGAGGATCTCATATGGATCTGGGAAAGGAGCCGGAGACGAGCGCTGCTCTCTCTCTTGATCTGTCTTCGGGGTCTGGCTCTCCACTGGATTTTGGACCTCGCACTGTGACTCCTCCTTCCGCTATGCAAAGCCAAAAAACAAACAAACAAACAAAAAAACCCCACACACACAAAAATAAAAGATAATTCCTCTCTGACTCCAAGTAGCCTGAAGGGTGTGTTAAAAACTGAGAGCAGCATTTGAAGAGCTGCTTGAAGTGATTACTAAGGCTGGATGAGCTTTTTTTCTCCCCAGTGAAATAAATCCCTCACATTGCAGAAAACTCCCCATTTTTTTCAGAAGTGCATGACAGAATATCAGGCTTCTGGGGGAGAGCATGCATAAGCAGTATTTATAACCCCGCAATGTCGGATTATTTGGCCATCACGGGGAATGAACGGCATGGCTATTTAGCTATGCTGAAGGTGAGGAGGCACTTGTGAGCTACCTCTCTACATCGACTGCAGGTAATTTGGGGGGGGGGCAGCTTTGCCATCCAAGCTGTGTTAGTTTGGTGGGCAAAGCCTATGCGGCAACGGGTTACTCTTGCTTGTGGGTCGCTACATACAATGGCAGTGTTGCAAGCCTACCAAGCACACCTGCTAAGTGAGCTCGACATATGGTGGCATTCAGCCAGTTCCTTCCCTGTTGTGTTCAGTTCACCCAGGCATCCACGAGTGGAGCCAAGGCCAGCGCTAGTGCGAGGGCGACGCACAGCCTGCTACTAGGCCTGATATGAGAATGGTCATAAAGGCCAAGCAGACAAAAGAGGAGTGGTCCTGAGGGGTTGTGGAGGGATGTATCAGGGGACATGAGGTTGTTAGGGCAGTTAGCCCCCAGTGCGACTGTGGGGCCTCACCTAGCCATGGCTGTCCCAAGTTTTCAGTGTTCTCTGGTCAGCGAGCTGTCACAGGGCAATGAAAATCTGATGCTTTCCCTCCAATAAAATGTGGAAAAGTTAACGTCACTAAAAGACCGTCTGGCAGTGTGGAAACTATGACAAAATTGTATGTGCTCAAGTGGCAACTTTTTGTCTCGTGGTGTGAGGAACGTCAACTAGACCCAGTGAACTGCATAATAGCTACAGTCCTGGAGTTCGTACAGGACATTTCTCAGCAGGGTTGGCTCCTCCTACAATCAGGGTCTACGTGGCCACCATTTCGGCCAGCCATGCCCCTATTGATGGAGCCTCTGGACAGCAACATCCTCTAACTTTGAGGGATATGCGTGGTGTCAGGTGGCTTAGGCACATCTGCAGACTTTTCTGTGGTCCTGGAAGGTCTGTCAGGTGCCGCATTTGAGCCCTTAGTGTCAGCCTCTGTGAAGCTTCTGACTCTATAGGTAGCTCTTCTGCTGGCCCTGACGTCTCTCAAGCGAGTAGTAGATCTACAAGCTCACTGTTACGCCTTCCTGCCTTGACTTTACCCCTGGATTAGCCAAGGCCTTCCTGAATCCTAGGCTGGATTGTATTCCTAAAGTGCCTACATCTGCTGCCCAGCCAGTAGTGTTGCAGGCTTTCTGCCCTGCTCTGGTCCTCCTATCGGAACAAGAGAGAATGCACCTGCTGGTGTAAGTCAGAGCAGCTGCTGGTCGGCTTTGGCGGTGACAGCAGAGGTGATGCTGGGAGGAAACAGTGCATCTCTAATTGGATAGTGGAAGCTATCTTTATTGCTTATAAGGCGCGCGGTCTTGCTACGCCTCTGGGCATAAGGGCTCATTCCACTAGGGGGTTTGCCTCCTCAAAGGCTTTGTCCAAAGGGGTATCCTTACAGGATGTGTGTGCTGTGGCGGGGTGGTCTACGCCGCACACATTCATTTGATTTTACAGCCTGGATATACATTCTGGCCCAGGCTCGAGTGTCTTGCAGTGACTCTCGGGCTCGGGTCTTTTTGAACAGGCCGTACCCTCAGTATGACGGAGTGGGTATTGAAAATTGAAATGTTGTGGGGGATTTGAAATGGGCAGAACGTGCAAGAAAACCAACAAACATCTTGCAACTGAAAGAATATTGCATGGAAGAGTGGTCAAAAATTCTAGAAAGCCTGGTGGAAAATTATGCAAAATGCCTACAAGAAGTAATTTCAGCTAAAGGGGGCAATACTAGCTTCTGAGGCCAAGGGTGTACTTACTTTTTCCACAGAAGAATATCACATCTATTGATATTTCTGTTGAACAAATGATTGAAAAATATATTTTCCTTATGCTTTTGTTCAAGTATATCACAGTATATAAAGTATATCAAGAATATACAGTATCTCACAAAAGTGAGTACACCCCTCACATTTTTGTAAATATTTGATTATATCTTTTCATGTGACAACACTGAAGAAATGACACTTTGCTACAATGTAAGGTTCTGTGATGCTATTAGTACAATGTAAGGTTCTGTGATGCTATTAGTGTATCAAATTGATTGGAGGCATATACAATACCATTGCGATAATCTAGATTTTTGTCACTGCCACTGAATAGCCTAATAATAATAATAATAATAATAATAATAATAATAATAATAATAACAACAACAACAATAATAAGCAGCAGAATACAGTTTTTACATGGTGCAAAAAGTTTTGGTTTGCTTTGGAGAATGGGATAGGCATACAAAATTCATGATCTATGTGAATCAGGAAAACCATGCAATCATGAGAAGATTAAAAAGAAACGGAAATAAAAACTGATTTAGATTTAGAAACAGATGAATAGCTGGCTCAGCCCCACAGTTTAATGTTCAAGTACACTTGCACATAGCAAATTTAATTTTATCAAGTTCTAAACAAACCTTTATGCACATTAAAACAAGTTTATAAAGACAGACATGAACATTTTACTACTACAAATTGCTCTATGAAATATTAAGGAAAAAAACAACTGCAAATAATTATTTGAGATTTTGTACTGTTTATAGAAATTCATTAATTGTACCTAACAGAATAAAATGTGGGCATCTTATCACACACGTCAAAATATAGCTTATATGCATACATTTATGAGTAAGCAATAGGTATTTTATGGTATTTAATGTCAAAAGCAAACATTAAATTAAGTATATTAATCAATGCAATAACATTACATACTTTGCCCTGCACAAAAATACAATCTACACAGATCATTTTAAGTCAAACGAGTGATGACAAAAATCATACTGAATTTGATAAATAATTCATGTAATGGTTATGTTTTAGTGCACTTGTGGGTCTTAAATCTGAGTGAATAAGTAAAACTCTTTCCACACTGTGAGCAGTGATGCGGCTTCTCTCCTGTGTGAATGCACTGGTGTAGTTGGAGATTACCCTTTTGAGTAAAATGCTTTCCACACTGTGAGCAGTGATACGGCTTCTCTCCTGTGTGAATGCGCTGGTGGACATGGAGATTACTCTGTTGAGAGAAACCTTTTCCACACTGTGGGCAGTGATATGGCTTCTCTCCTGTGTGAATGCGCTGGTGGACATGGAGATTACTCTGGTGAGAGAAACTCTTTCCACACTGTGAGCAGAGGTACGGCTTCTCTCCTGTGTGACTGCGCTGATGTAGCTGGAGAGTACTTTGGTTGGTAAAACTCCTCTCACATTGTGAGCAGTGGTACAGCGTCTCTCTTGTGTGAATGCGCCGGTGGACTAGGAGATTACTCTGTTGAGAGAAACTCTTTCCACACTGTGAGCAGTGATACGGTTTCTCTCCTGTGTGACTGCGCTGGTGGATTTGGAGATGACGCTGAAGAGTAAAACTTTTCCCACACTGTGAGCACTGATACGGCTTCTCTCCTGTATGACTGAGCTGGTGGATTTGGAGATTACGCTTTTGAGTAAAATGCTTTCCACAGTGTGAGCAGTGATACGGCTTCTCTCCTGTGTGAATACGCTGGTGTTGCTGGAGAGTTTTCTGATGAGTAAAACTTTTCCCACACTGTGAGCAGCGATACGGCTTCTCTCCTGTGTGAATGAGCTGATGAATTTGGAGATTACCCTTTTGAGTAAAAGTCTTCCCACACTGCAAGCAGAGATACGGCTTCTCTCCTGTGTGAATACGCTGGTGGACTTGGAGATTACTCTGGTAAGTAAAGCTCTTACCACACTGTGTGCAATGATATGGCTTCTCTCCTATTCTGTGGGTCTGAATCTCATATTTAATCTCTCCTGATTTCTGGACTGTCACAATCTCCTCATAGTGGCATCTTCTTATGTGTTTGTTAAGGTTCATCTCTGACTTATAGGAACGTGGACACAAGGAGCAGGAGAAGACTTGCAACGGAGCATTGTTTACATCTGGAGCAGTGAAAGAAATAATATCAGAACTGTTTTTAGGTACTATCCCAATGGAAAGACACTAACATTGTTTGAGGAGCAAAATATTATTATTATTATTATTATTATTATTAAAAAAATGCAAAACTGAACAAAAATATCATATATTTTCTGAATTTCTGATGAGAAGAAATACAGTCCTAAGTAGGCTCCATATTCTGATGCATGAGGGGGAAGCATTCTACTATATGTGACTAGATCCATGTGAGTAAAGGGTATCACTGTGTTCTCCCCTGAAGCCAGCCCACCATTACAGCAGTTTAGCCAGCTCCTGTTTATGGTTTGCTTCTGGAGTCAGCCATAAACTATTGATGGCAGTGTATTTCATGAAGATGGGCGAAACTGGACAGCTTCATTCACTTGCACCTAGCTAAATTAGGGCCAATCGTCAACAAACAAGTGACCATGTGACCCCTAGTGACCATGCAGCTCACCGAGACCACCCAAGCCACAGTCAAGTGCCAGCTCTCCATCCCAGAAAGAGGGACTCAGTACAAAGCCACTGACAGTGCATTTCAAATACAGAGTACAGGAACCCTTCCCTGCATAATGAGCCATTGGCAACCAACTACGTTAACAAGCATGCTTACAACCCAGCATACCAAACTAGGTTGTAAGAAAGTCCTGTCTGGCAGGACACAACATATCCAGGCGGTGATGTCACCCAGATAAGATGCACACCACAGTCTGGCCCATGGCATGTGCTAGCAGCTTAACTCACAACTGTTGAAGAGTGATGAAGGACAGTAATTGTAAAAACAACAAAGCATCGATTTCAAAGCCTGTCAAGATTCTTCAGTTCTGTAACAAATTTAGAAAGTTAAACAAGGTTTCTCAGACAATCTAATTTTCACTGTATATTTTTACATGGGAAGTGTCTATGAAGTTCGTAGTCTGAACAAAAAAATAGCTTAGTCAAACTCGATCCAAGATGGTGGCATAGCAGTAGTACGCAGCAGCCTCTCCACATCCAAAATGGTGCTATTTTTGTTTCTTAGCTCGGGTTTTTACAGGACATGGACATCGGAGCAACCTGTGTTTGTGTCTACCATTGCCAGACACTGCGAAAATACAGAAATTATGCAACAACCAACCTGCATGGTGATCTGCTGGAGAAGCTATGCAATCTCGGCATGTTGCGGGGACCAGGCCTCCAGTCCACGGCATCGCCTGATGCCGGTGCCCGGGGGAGGGGACGTCATAAGCGGTGGGCAAGGAAGTGGAAACATAGCAAAAGGCTAGGGGTCCATGCTAGGCTAAAAACAAACCATAGTTGGCTGGCTCTCCTGTGCATCCTGCTCTCCAAAGTCTGCTCCCTGGACAATAAATTTAACTACAGCCTACTCCGGCAGGCAACATGGCGTGAGCTGCAGTCGTGGCTCAGTGACAGAGTTCCGGATGCTGCCATTCAGCTAGACAGCCTTGCCTCATTTCATGCCAACCAAAATACAGCTCTGTGCGGTAAGGCTCGAGGTGGTGGCTTGTGTGTATACATCAACACTGAATGGTGCAAGAACTTGGTGATAGTTTCTAGTTACGGCTCATCGTTGAAGTTTGTGACTGCTAGATACAGACCTTTTTATTTACCACAAGAATTCACCACCGTTCTTATAATCGAAGTGTACATTCCCCCCATCTCTAATGCTAAGGAGGTGCTCTGTGAATTGTATGGGGATATTAGAGAACTGCAGAACACATACCTTATGGACTGTATCATCGCTGGAGATTTCAACCAATGTGAATCTCAAATCAGTGCTCCCGAAATTCCATCAACATGTGGACTTTGCAACGAGAGGGGTGAACATGCCGGATCTTGTTTACACAAGCATCCCTGGCATGTACCGGGTGGAGCCCCGCCCCCACCTAATCTATGTGGATCTCCATTATGCTAATACAAACTTCTGTGTGGACAGTGTTATACCAACAAAGACTATATGCTGTTTTCCAAATAACAAACCATGGGTCAGCAGTCAACTTAAGGCACTGCTTAATGAGAAGAAGCGAGCCTTCGGAGCAGGTGATAAGTAGGCTCAGACAAAAGTTCAGAGGGAGCTAAAGGTGAAAGTGAATGAGGATAAATATGTTCTGAGGAGGATAAATATGAGCTGAATATGTTCTTTAATTGGTCCAGTCTGGTATTGGTGCCGGACATGCAACTCTCTTCTCCCTCAGCAGGCATGTCTTCTATACCTCAGTCTTGCTTCATCCATCCCCCTAGTCCCCACTTTCCTGGTGGCCTGCATATTTTAGCTGACCAGGTAGAAAAAGAACTTAACAGCATTAATACGGGAAAAGCAGTTGGCCCTGATAGAATTAGCCCAAGGGTCTTGAAAGTATATGCAGAAAAGCTAAGTGAAGTTGTGGCACAGATGTTTAATATGAGCTTGAATATGGGGGAGATACCTGTTCTCTGTAAGACATCTTGTTTGGTGCAAGTGCTCAAAAATGGGATCTGTAAGGAACTGAATGATTTTAGACCTTTGGCACTGATGTCACATCTGATGAAGGCATTAGAGAAGATAGTTCTTCCTTGCCTTAGATATGTGGATGGAAGTATGATGGATCCTTTGCAGTTTGTATATCGAGCTCATGTGGGAGTGGAGGACACCATCATCTATCTCCTACATAAGGGTAATTCACACTTGGAGAAGGCTGGGAGCACAGTATTCTGTGTTCTTTGATTTCTCAAGCGCTTTTTGTTCCATCCAGCCAGGCTTACTCCGAGATAAGTTAATATCAGCTCACACTGATGCCCCTATTGTAACATGGATCATGGACTACCTGACAGAAAGACCACAGTATGTGCGTCTACAAAACTGTAGGTCACAACTGACAGTCAGTAATGTGGGTGTGCCATGGGGGACAGATTTGGCACCTTTCCTTTTTACTTTTTACACCTCTGACTTTAAGTATGATACTAGGGCATGCCATCTCCAGAAATGTTCAGACGACTCTGTGGTCATGGGATGTATAAGTGAAGGAAAGGAAGAGGAGTATAGGAGCCTGGTGGAAAGCTGTATGGGCTGGTGCAAGCAGAACCATCTCCAGCTTAACACAAACAAAACTAAGGAGATGGTGATTGATTTTAGGAGATCTAAATATGCAGTCTCCCATCAGAATGAATGGTGAAGACATTCAGATAGTCACCTCCTATAAAGATGCACCTGGACAACAAATTGAGCTGGGCCACTATCATGGAGATGACATACAAAAAAGGTCAGAGCCGTCTCTATTTTAAAAAAAGGCTGAGATCTGTTGGAGTTCGGGGGAAATGCTCCACTCTTTTAATGAGTCAGCGAGAGCCAAACTGTCCCAGGACATCATAGAGGCAAAGCACGCATGGCCAAAAAACTTCATGGACAGCCGAGACATACGGCACATGTGGCAGGGCATCCAGGCTATCACCAGCTACAGAACATCACCTGCCTGTGACAGTGATGCCTCCCTTCCAGATGCGCTGAACAACTTCTATGCTCAGTTTGAGGCACAAAATGATGTTATGCTGAGGAAGACCACCCCTCCTACCAACGACCAGGTGCTGTGTCTAACCACGGCTGGATGTGAGGAAAACTCTACACAGGATCAACCCACAGAAAGCTGCTGGACCAGAGAACATTCCTGGCAGAGTGCTCAGAGGATGTGCAGACCAGCTGGCGGAGGTTCTCACTGACATCTTCAACAGCTCCCTGAGCAGCGCCGTCATTCCAGTAGTCTTCAAGGGCACCATCATTGTCCCCATCCCAAGTAAGTAGTCAGTGTCCTGCCTCAACTACTACCATCCAGTGACACTCGCACCCATCATCATGAAGTGCTTCGAGAGGCTCGTCATGAGGAACATAAAGACCCTGCTGACCCCCCTCACTGGATCCCCTGCAATTTGCATATCATCCCAACTGCTCAACAGATGATACCATTGCCACCACCCTACATCTGGCTCTCACGCACTTGGACAAAAAGGACACCTACATTCAAATGCTATTCATAGACTCCAGTTCAGCATTCAACACAATCATTCCTCAGCATCTGACTGGAAAGCTGAACCTGCAGGGCTTGAACACCTCCATCTGCAACTGGATCCTGGACTTCCTGACCGGGAGACCTCAGTCAGTCCGGATCGGGAACATCAACTCCAGCACCACCACGCTGAGCACTGGGACCCCGCACGGCTATGTACTCACTGTTCACGCTGCTGACTCACAACTCTGCAGCAATGCACAGCTTGACTCACATCATCAAGTTCGCCAGTGACACAACCATGGTGGGTCTCATCAACAAGAACAACAATTCAGCATACAGAGAGGAGGTGCAGTGGCTAACAGACTGGTGCAGAGCCAACAACCTAATCTGCGGAATACTATGTCAAAGTATGTTATGTTTAGATTCACAGCATTTTAAAAAATATATTGTTATTAATTTGCATCTTTTTGCACCTCCTGTTATATCTGACACTTCCACATTATAACTGTGAATTGGTCGGCGCTACACTGTCACTTACTCTGCCTATTGTTCTGTTTTAGTATCTACTGTAACTGTCCTATGTTGTTTGTACACGTTTGCACATTGTTTTGTTTCACTGTGTTCTGTACCAGGTTGAAACGACAATAAAGGCCACTTGACTTGCCTTTTTAAGACTAGACAACCAAAACATTTTTGTTAATATACCAGCAGTACTACTACAAGGCTAAAATGCATTTTATGATTGATCACAGCCCAACAGTTTGTGCTGCTGATGAGACGTTCATTAACATCTGTTATTTTGTAGTTAGGACAATTCAAGCTGTTCTGAAACCATTCTGCACTTTATTTTAAGACAATAAAGGTTGAAATCTTTATTTGAACTCCTCCTGTGTGATACAAAATTTTCCCTGTTCACGATTTACCATTTTACAAAACTGTGCTAAACAATTTAATCATCCAGAACCAAATATACTTTTATTTACCAAAACATTGGGTGGTCTGCCAACAAAGATGCCATGTTCTAAGTTGTTCAACTCATATAGTTGTAAATATTGGGAAATGAAAGCTGTGAAGCAGTGGTGCTGCTAGGACATCTATCTAGGACATCGGTATTACACTACAATCCAGGCAATGGGTCAATTACAGCCTGATAAAAATATATTCCTAGCGTCTAAAGCTAAAGCACTAGTGGGTGGGTGTATGTAGCTAATCTGAGTTCTAGCTCAGTGATTGTGTGTTCCTGTTCTGGAAAGCCTTGAAGTACAGAACTTCATTGATCTCATCCACAACTCAGAGGACAGTGACCTGACATAATATTTTTAGCTTTAAAACCATGACATTAATTGTAAGACCGAATATTTATAATTAAATAACTATGCTTAGACTTTACCTCTGGAAGAAAAAGTGTTCTGCAAGTGGTAGTCAAATGTAGGGCCACAATTTTTGTTATAATCCTCTTCATATAACACCAAGAGCTCTTCTCCTAGGTTTATGGGTCGACAGCAACGGTACAGAATCCCTCCTTGATACTGAAATGCTACAAGATTCTGCTCTTCATAATTACGAGCACAATTTACATACCTAAGAGAATGAGGAGAATTGAGAGAAATGGTTAAAAAAAGAACAAAAAACATCAGAAGTCAGAGATACCGAGTGAGAGAAAGTATGGGGAAGATATCAGTGAAAGGAGAAAGGCAAAGATCTCTAAATAATAAGGAACTGTAAAAAACAGTGTATTCCTCACCTCATCCAGTTAGCATACATCTCTCTCTTAGCATCTATGTATTCCTGACACTGGCCACTCTTGTATATCTGCAAAAAAAATTATTTGACATTTTATGCATTAAATCAGCCCATGTCTTTAAATTCAATGCGCTATAAAGGAACAAGAATGATGTTCCATGCAAATATTGATTTACTAAACATGACTTACTAAAAAACATCTCCCATAGCACAGGTTAATCATCTCCTCCCCTAGCACAGACTATGAACCTAAATGCTTTAAAGGGTCAGTCCATCTCAAGTGGTCCAAAAATTGTAAAGTTGGTTACTTGACCATTTTTTAAATTATATATAAGTGATTACCTCTATGTATTGGCATTGCAAAACCATCAGTTGTTTTTTATTTCACTTGGTTTAAACATGAATAGATTGTATTTTATTCAAATATGGAATTATAATGTTCAGTTGGGTGTTTTACAAATGAACAGTGTCCTAAACAGAGCAATGGTGGTGTATTTCCTGTGATAAAAGCAGTAAGTGACTACAGCTTAAAAGAAAGGGAGTCACTGTATTGCAGTAAAATGATACCAAAGAGGACTTATTTCTGTGTTTCCTATCTAGTCCCCAACAGAGTTATTCCACCCGAAAGTGAGGGGAATTTTATTTTTTTTTAAAAGGGTAAAGGACATTAAACACTGGATGGTGAATCCTCCTACTTAATTCTGTCAAAACAGGTCCTAGTAGGTATGATGGTAGCTACCAGGTGGTAGGGCACACAGACAACAACAAGTAAGCTTTCTGATTACGTAATGACTCTGGATGGCCTTTCAGTTACATCATGTGCAGCAGTGAACATGCATTTGAAGCTGATGTAGATAATATTTCCAGAGTCACCTTTTTTTATCTAAAAAAAATCTCAAGATATAACATAAATAAAGATACAAAGAAATGTCACTACACACACCAGAAAACAAGGTAATACTTTTCTTTCCTCTAGGTTGGACTATTTTAATGTCTTGCTGTGTGGTTGCTCAGAGTCCTGACTAGAACCGGAAGATTTCTTCACATATCCCCCACCTGACCTATAAAGCACTGAATGGCCTTGCACCGCAGCACCTACGTGAACTTTTGGTCTTTTATGATCCACTATACCTATTTTGATCAAAGGTGCAGGCTCTTTATTAGTAACATTCCACTCTCCCACTGCTGTATATTTGTGCACACCCATCAGGTTTGCAGTCGAATTGGATCTCAAAGATCAATGATGAGTCCGCCTACCGCAAGGAAGTGGCATGACTTGCAGCATGGTGCACAGATAACCTGGAGTTGAACATTCTCAACTGTGAGATGTGCAATGCTTTCTGCATAGACGAACTATCACATCCACATCTGTTTGTCATCAGCACCAATGTAAGCACTGTTGAATCTTTCAGTTTTCTGGGCACTACTATTATGAACACCCATAAGAAGCAGGAGAATGTTACATGGCTGGTCAAGAAGGCATAACAATGGATGTTTTTTTTCCTGATACAGCTGAGGAAACTCTCAGCCAATAATGGTTTAGTTTTACAAGGCCATCATTGAGAACATCCATACATCCTGCATCACTGTGTAGTTCCCTTCCTTTTCTTTTCAGTCCAAGAATCTATTACAATGAGTAAGCCTTACTGCTGAGAAGATCAGATGCCTGCTTAATCCCATTAATGAACTATTTACCACAATGAACTGATAACTGCAGAGGTGCAACTGTCCCGGGCCATCAGATAGGCAAAGCGGGCAAATGCCCAGAAAATCCAGTCACTTCATGGACAGCGGCGACACACGGCGCATGTGGCAGGGCATTCAGGCCATTAGCAACTACAGGACATTATCTGCCTATGTCAGGACAGTGATGCCTCCCTTCCAGATGCACTGAACAACTATGGTTTGAGGTGCAGAATGATGTGATGGCGAGGAAGACCATACCTCCTACCAACTACCAGGTACTGTGTCTAACCATGGCTGAAGTGAGGAAAACTTTATACAGAGTCAACCCACAGAAAGCTGCAGGATCAGACAACATTCCTGGCAAAGTGCTCAGAAGATGTAAAGATCAGCTGGCAGATGTTTTCACTGACATCACCCTGAGCAGCACCATTGTTCAAACATGCTTCAAGGCCACCACCATTGTTCATAGACTTCAGTTCAACATTCAACACAATCAGTCCTCAACACCTGAATGGAAAGTTGAACCTGCTGTGCTTGAACACCTCCCTCTGCAACTGGATCCTGGACTTCCTGCCTGGGAGAAATCAGTTAGTCTGGATCAGGAACAGCATCTCCAGCACCACCACACTGAGCACGGAGCTCCCCAGGGCTCCGTGCTCAGTCTATTGCTGTTCACTCTGCTGACTCATGACTGTGCACCAATGCACAGCCCGAATCTCATAATCACATGACTGTGGTGGGTCTCATCAGCAAGAACGATCAGTCAACATACAGAGAGGACACACAGCAGCTAACGGACTGGTGCAGAGCCAACAACCTGTCTCGGAATGGGGACAAAATACAAGAGATGGGTGTTGACTTCAGGAGAGCTTGGAGCGACCACTCTGCTGAAAATTCACAGCTCCTCCATGGAGAACGTCAAGAGCACCAAATTCATTGGTATTCACCTGGTGGAGAACCTTACCTGGTCCTTCAACACCAGCTCCATAATTAAGAAAGCCCAGCAGCGTCTCTACTTTCTGACAAGTCTGAAAAAGCCCATCTCCCACACCTTATCCTCACAGCAGGGCTATTGAGAGCATCCTGAGCAGCTGCACCACTGAGTGGTTCAGAAAGTCCACTGTATTGGATTGCAAGACCCTGCAGCAGATAGTGAGGACAGCTGAGAAGATAATTGGGGTCTCTCTTCCCTCCATCATAGGCATTTACACCACATCCTGTATCCACAAAGCCACCAACATTGTGGATGACGCCACATACACCCCTCAAGCAAACTCTTCACCCTCCTGCTGTCTTGAAAAAGGTACCGAAGCTTTCAGACAGACGGTGTAACAGTTTCTTCCCCAAAGCCACCAGACTCCTCAATACTCAGAGACTGGACTGACACACACACACAGAATCAAACACCATCCTACTCTCCTTGCAATTTTTACACATTTCTGTACTGTCTACCTGGAATTTTGCTGCTAATGTACTCATTAAAATATCATTTAATTTCTTGTCACCACTATCCTCTTTACCTGGCTACTACCACAATAACTGCTATATCCATATATGGTATAAGCTAATTTGCTAAATACTGTGTCATAGTACGTTATGTTTACAGTCACAGTATTTTTATTATATTGTTATAATAAACTCTTTTGCACTACCTGTTATATCTGACACTTCCACAATAGAACTGTGTACTGGTAGGTGCTACACTGTCACTTACTGTGCCTATTGTCTTGTTTTAGTAGCTATTGCACTGTCTTGTGTTGTTTGCACACATTTGTGTCGTCTCATGTGGTTTGTGTGGTGTTTTATGTAGCAGCATGGTCCTGGAGGAAAATTGTTTCATTTCACTGTCTACGGTACCAGCTGTATATGGTTGAAATTACAAAGCCGCTTGACATGACTTAACATGAGATCATGTAAGTGCTTTTCTCTGGTTTGATGACGTGACAGTGCAGGAGCACTGGGAACATTTTTGACAGCCAGTATCTCTTTACAAACTGGAATCATTTTGTTTTTCTAAGGCGTGTTAAATGATGCAAAGAATTTTCAAAATTCGGGCAAACTCGTTAGCTAGCAAGGTTTTGGATGTCTTTAGGCTGACTATTGCTGTGAAAACTGGCTCTTTAATCTATTTGAAAACAGAATATCTACCGTTTAACATTTATAATAAATGAATAATAACTCACCACCCAAGAGTAGTCACTGTTTATAGCTTCCTCTCCATCTACCAGCTCTCCCTGGTAGGGTCCGAAGTGTGCACCAACTGGAATAGTCTCTCCTTTATTAAACACTCCCAGGCCTGCAGAAGAAATACCGGACTTCCGAATCTCTAGACCGGGAGGAAGAGTTTGTCTCGCTCGGTCAGCGACTCCCATGGGAACAGGGGTATCAGTGATGAAGAGCACTGGACCGTGAACCTCACACTTGTTGAAGAAGAAGGATTTGCAGAGCTCACAGTCTGGAAAGAGAGAAAACATAACAGGAAAAAATTATGCCCAAAATAATTTTTGAATATACTGCATTTTTGAATATATCAAAATAAAAGAGAAGTTACAGTCTGAGCTCTAGATTACTTTTGAGCTGTCTACATGTTCAGAAATACATGCCAAATTATGTTTGATTTTTTCCTGAATTCTCAAGAATGTTACATGATCAAATGACAGAACATCTTATGCTGTGCCTTTATCACTGAACAACTGGTCTGTTGACACAGAAACACAAAGTACTCTGTGGCACCTGTAGCAGCAGCAGCTGTAGACGAAGGGGAGGCAGGTCAAACAGCAGATAACGCGTGATGATTCTCACCTGTGTGTAATTAGTGACAGTTGATTTGTTTGTGTCTCTTTATGCTTTCAGTTACCTCCTGTAGACGCCAGAGTTAGAGAGAGCCATGGGTATGTGTGGATGTGTGATACTGTACTAAAAGTCCGTGTGCTCTTCTACCAATCTGTGGTAACCAGTGTAGTATTCTTTGCAGCTGTATGTTGGGGAATCAGCATTAGAGCTGGAGATGCCAAAAAAATAAAAAAATAAATAAAAAAAAGACCTGATCAAGAAGGCTGGCTCAATCTTGGGCTGCTCTCTGGATAGTTTCGAGGTTTTGGTGGAAAAGAGGACACGCAACACACTCACAGCTATTCTGGATAATGAACAGCATCTCCTCCATACTAGTTAAACAGCGGAGCTCCTGTAGTACAAGACTCAGCTCCGCTGTGGGAAATAGCGGTACAGAAGGTCGTTTGTACCAACATTGTACAACAGATCATCACTGCACTGGGACAGAATTGGCACTGAGCCAGTCTTAGGATAAGCTTATTGATAACTACCACCATCCATTATCCATATCCATATGTATATGCACCATCAATTTACTTCAATGTATTTCCAAACGGTTCACAATGTTGGCAATGTTTGCACTGCCACTTTAATAACAACAACAACAATAATAATAATAATAATAATAATAATCATAATAATAATAACTTAGATTTATATAGCACTTTTATAGGCACTCAAAGTGTTGCTGTATCTACAATGCTTACACCCTACTGCATTATCACATCACACTCTGACATTGTATTCATTTTCTTTTTGCATACATATACAGGGCTTGCAAAATTTCAAAATCTCTGGTAGCCCTTCGTACAGGCACTCTTCAGATTTTGGTAAGACAAAAGGCATTTTACTAGCCCAAATAAAAAAAGACAATATTTTGATGTAGGAAATTGGCTAGGAGTCAAAACATCAATCAAAAACTTTTTCAAAACACAAATCTCAACAATCGGATCTAAAACTCAAATTAAAATCATCAATACAAATATGCACCTGGTTCTAACTGAACTGAAATTTCTATGAACTTGTGTGAACAGTATGGAAAATGAAGCAGCTTGTGTCAGATTCTGAATCTGAGATACCATCTGAAGTCACAGATGAGAAATTGTCACTCGATGTTGAGGGCATAGGATCTCCTTCATCAGCTTTCTCCTCCTGTGCACCACTTCTCTGCTCTTTGTCCTTGCTGGAGTTTTATGTTCCAGGTGTCTTGAACCTCTTCCAGAAAACATCCAGGAACTAACTGCCTTGTCAGGGCAAAAATATTCGACATTTATGGAGAGTTGCACAAGGTCATTCAGTGTTACAGACTGTAGAGAAGTACGACATGATGTTTTCACTCGGTTCATGCAGGAGAATCCTCTCTCACAGATGGCTGTCGATGGACTTGGTGTCAACATTAATTTCACCAACAAGGAAATATTAGAGAGGTGTTCAGGATTGTCAGTGAGGAGATCTTGGTACAAGCAATCTAACTTGCTACACCAGTGCTCTGAAAGCCACATTTTTAGATCCATCCATTCTTGTGGAATTTTCTCCTTCTCTTCCTCATTCAGCAACTGGCAAAATGGCAGACAAGATAATCCAGCTCTTCATTCCCATAATTTGCCATCTCTTCTCTGGGATGAGGAAGAGTGGAAGGGTAAAAAAATCAGACAGATTTTTAAATCTGCTGTCCATGTACTTAACTGTGTTGCCAATAATCCTCTGAAACTCTGCACCAATGGTGTCTTTGTCTGTGCCCTCACCTCTTCTAGCAGGTCGCTGGCATTTTTGTGAGCCGAGTTGCACAGTAGCACATGCTACCATCATCTTTCATTGTGAACTTTGTTTCCAAGGCTTTCTGGTATTCTCCTGGTATTGTTTTCAGGCTGAGTAAGCGTGATGTGGTGCTCTCAACTAACTGATTTGTTCGCGTGAGGTATAAGTTATCATGCTGAAAACAAGTACTGCGCTTGGATAATATGGTGCTGTAGTACAACATGAAATGTAGGAAGCGAACAAATTTCTCGGTCTTCATCTCCTGCACCTCTGCAGCATCCTCTGACTTAGTATCACGTCCTCGTGCCATATTGTCCATATGCAACACAGTGGGAGTGTAATTTGTTTCCACAGCCTTCAGACATGTTAGCCTGCTTGGAAGCCACCGTATGCTTTTCAGACCACTGAAATGTGCCACTTTCTCATTAAGCTTTTCACTTATTTCACTCAGTTCTCTTCGCTTCTTTGGGGAACAGCAGTACACATCTTAAAGGTGGTTTTCAGTGTATCCTCAAATTTGACCAGGTATTCACAGTCTTTCACACTAACCAGTAGCTCTAATTTGTGTGCCACAGAGTGGATTTTTATGATGTGGAGTATCCTCTGTTTCAGTCTCCCAGCTACTCCTGTTTTTTCACCCATCATCACTGCAGCTCCATCAACATTTGCACACACTACTTTCTGCTTCCATGTGTCTTCCCCGATACCCACAGCGTTCACTGCATCATCGATAGCTTCTAAAACACCTGCAGCATTTGAGCTCTTGACTGGCTGAAATTTGATCATGTATGTGGAAATGTCACTATTATTTCTCTCATACCTGACTGAACCAACTCCTGTTCGATGATACCAGTGTCTGTACCGCCATCTGCAAGAATGGATAAGAACTTGCTTTCTTGAACTTCCTTTTAAATCTGGTCTCTTGAGGTTTATTCTCCAATAAACTCTCAGCAAGCATGGTCATTGTCTTAAATGGAACCAAAGTCTAGGCCATATGCTGTTTGAAGTTTAAAAAGACTGATAAATTTTGCCAACTGTAATTACCATAGTATGCTGTTCTGAATTTTTTTTTCAGGACTTCTTGTTGTGCTTGGTTCAGTTTTAGTATGTTTTTGCAATTGGCATTCGTTCTGGGAAAGATGCTGATGCAGACTGGGCACCAATGCACTTTTTGTGATGCAGGGATTTGTCATGGGTTCTGACGAGGTCGTTCCTAAAATTACTGGTTCCAGTGACATTCGTCGAGTCAGAAATAGTGGGGAATTGGCAACACACTCGACAGAACATTGTGTCGTTTACCTTGTTTATGTTCCAGCCACAGAAATTCTTTTGTCCATGACACCAAAAAACTACGCTTTCTTTCTCTTTCACTTTGTGGCTGTGTGCTTTTCTTTGTCTGTTCCTTCTTCACCCTGCCCTGTTTTTTTAGGCCAAGAAGAACTGAAATACCACCGTAAATCCATGCTCCTCTTAACACTGTCTCACACACACACACAAAAGTGTCAGCGATTTTCGCAATGTTCTCCACTGCGCACGCAGTCTCGATCACTTAGCAGCAGTAAATTAAGTGAGAACAACACGGCGTTACAGGTGGTGGCAGCACCAAGTGTCTTTCCCAAACATCAGAACATGCAGTTGGATGCAGGAGGGATGAAAAATAAAGACTTTTCAAGCTTTGAAGCTTTTCTCTGATCTTTCAGGTAAAATATTCTAAGCATTAGGAGTGTTGAAAACAGTGTCACCTTGTGGCAGGTCAAATTCATAGCAGCCATAAACCCAAGAAAGTAGCTTTGTTGTTTTATCCATTAAGCACAAATAAAAGCCTGGCAACACTAAATGTGTTCATTCTCTGATGGAATAATACACATATTAAAGTGTGGCAATAAATTCAATATAATAATAATAGAGTTTTTTGAGGCTAGTAGTGGCTTAGCGGATAAGGCTCTGGTTACTGATGCTGGTCAGGAGTTCAAGCCCCGGCACTGCCAAGCTGCCACTGCTGGGTCCTTGAGCAAGGCCCTTAAACCTCTCTGTTCCAGGGGTGCTGTATCATGGCTGACCCTGTGGTCTGACCCCAACTTATTAACATGCTGGGGTATGCGAAGAAAAGAATTTCACTGTGCTGTGACCAATAAAGACTTATTAAATGGTGTCAATGGTGCTGTTTATATAGCAGAATATATGACAGTGTGTGTGCTGGCACATGGATTCAAACATTCTGGTGAAGCATTCACATGAAAGTGGGGCTTTGTTTTTGTTTTTATTGATAATGTGTTTCTCTTAAAACAATAGCCCCGGCATGGAGATTTATGAGAAATTGCGCTGCGTATTCGATAGACGTTTTGAAGCTAAACTTCACTGCGGACAAATCAGCATGATCAAAAACTTCCACGATCGTATTTTCCCTTAAAGTAACAAGTCAAGAGAGTGAATAACGTGAATCGAGGAGTGAATTTGATTACACTACTTCAGATAGCCCGGTGATGCATTTTGGTAGCCCGACTTTAAAACATAATAGCCCCGGGACGTCAGGCTAGCGATGTAAATTTATTCTTATTTTGAGAGAGAGAGAGAGATATATATATATATATATATATATATATATATATATATATATATATATATATATATATATATATATATATATATATATATATATATATATATATATATATATATATATATATATATATATACACACACACACACACACACACACACACACACACACATATGTATGTGTGTGTGTATGTATTGTTAAATAACTCTTAGTATACGTCTAACTCCATGTGCTGCTGTAATAGATGAATTTCCCTCTAGGATGAATAAAGTTATGTATCTAACTACATTTAGTGAACTACATAGTGTGTAGGGTAGAATAATCAGTGAGAGTGTTACTGAGCTCCAGAGTGGCCCCATGTCTTACAGAGGTAGTCTTTATCGTCAGCTTCATCCTCTTTAATGGAGGAAACTTCAGGAATGTTGTTCAGGTCGTTTCCACTGTCGCAGATGTTCAGCTCCAGCATCTCCTCTTTCTTCACACAGACTTCTAAAGCACACACACACACACACACACACACACACACACACACACACACACACACACACGGATTCTTACACACTGACATATCAATCAGAAATGAGACAGAGTTCATATCTCAGTGTGGCAACTGGACTGACGAGGTGTGAGCTTCATATGGACCCCTCCATTCTGCTGGTCCACAGCGGGGACGTGTTCCACGGAGACTGATGTCACTCCATCTGAAGTTTCTGTTTTCACGTCCTCACACAGCTATAGATAAAACAACAGCAACACTTATACATAATCGAATAAAAAAGTGAATAAATATCATTAGCTAAGAAGATTTCACAGTTATCTATACATTAGTTGGTGTGGGAACACAGTTTATAATTTGTTTATAACCTTGTAGACTGGGGATTGCTTTACACTTTCTTATTCACTCCTCATTAAACATACATTCTTGCGTGTTTAGCAGGACAGCTTGCAGACTACCAGTTACGAAGGGGTTTTTCTTTCTTAACTAAACAATTAATACTGAAAATTAAAAATAAATAAATAAATACATAGTTAAATGTGACTAATAAATAATATCAAACTTAAACTGGGGCATAAATGATTAAACGTGGCTTGAAATGGTTTGTTTGCTATTTAATTATTTAAATATTTATTTTGTTTCAATGATGCCAAGCAAGCCATCATTAAATACTCCCTGAGAACTGTCACTTTCATCCATCAAAGTCGAGAGGGTGGGCTTTCATACAGTTTTACGATTGGTGCATCTTCATGCATTGACATGGAGAGAGCTGTAACTGTGGATCATCTTGTAAATATAATGCTTAATACAGACAGGGAAATGGAGGCTACTGAGAATATATCTGATTTCACGAAACAAAAACAAACTAGGCTACACACAGTACGCTCTGAGGTCACTGAGACGCAGATATTAGCTGAAGAAAGGTGTAGGTTATGGAGGGCTGATGTTAATCATGAGGAAATCAA